>NC_053442.1:48413421-48713421 GCF_007990345.1 Gossypium hirsutum | reverse complement strand
ATGCCCAATATATAAATTTGGTGGTGTCTGACTTGGTCCCTTCCCATAAAGTCTTAACAGTCATTGTTCTTACATACGAAGCAGCACAATCGTATGTTCAGAATGAACTTAGTGAGATTCTAGGAAGGAGTGCATCATAAAGACTATATTTTCAAGGAATAAGAATAAAGGCACAAAATTTAAACTTAGTGAGATTCTGATACCCACCATTGGCGGGCTTATCCATTGATTTAGTCGTAAATGTACTCTTCCAAAATAACGATTTGCTCTGGAACTTGTCCATGTTTCGCTGCATCTCAGATCCCTTTTTTACCTTCCCTAGTCTGACTCTTAAAGATAATAATCCTTATCTTTTATTATTAATACTTTGTTGATGCAATTATGTGCTTTGGTTTTTTATTCATTAAAATAAAATTATGATCATGCCACTCATGCATAATTAATGTAAAAAGACATAAGAGTTAATTATTTAATCCAAACAAGATGATAAATAGTGAACACAATATTTGAATGGTGCATATTTGATATGCTAATGATTGAATTAGTAATAATATTAAACAATATTGTTACCTTGCATAACCCCTATATGATGTTTGCTTATGAAATTATAAAGTTGATTGAACATAGAAGTATGCTAAAGAAACTTAATGATTAAATAAGTATAACTTCATAACTTATAAATTCTGGGTTAGTATTAGCCAAATTGTCATGGTTTTTGCCGTAACATCTTTGACATTGCTTTTAATAATTTTAAGTTAAGGGAAGCAATTAATCTAATTAATTTAAACTTGTGAATTGTTGCTGATTATTCTGTGTTGCACTTTCATTTATTTTAAGCATAAGTAGTCATTTTATTTAAGATAATTAGTTCACTTAACTCTTTCTTAATTATTTTATCACCGACTTGCCATTTAGTAAATTTCACAATATTTGCCTTATTTAAACAGTCATTGTAGAGACGATACTCTTAACTTACTACTTTATTACTTGTTGATGACTGTGTACACTTGCATATTATCTGATAATTTCACGACAAATAAAAATGTTAATTACTCTTTTTAATTACTTTGAAATCTTAATGTATATATATACTAATTTCTTTTTTGTGTGATGCACAAATTGATTGTATATTATTAATTAAAATATAATTTAATTTTAATTTAATAATAATAATATAAAATCTAAAATAATTGATGACATATAAAAAATGAAAGTAAAAATATAAAAGAAAAGATATATTAAAAATGAAGAAATTGAAATTTATTAATTAATATAATTTTATACAATAATTATGAACATTTGTATAAATTTTAATTATTTTGTCTTATATGTTATACTACAAATATTTTAAAATTTTAAAATTATAACTTTTTATAAATAAAAATAATAAATATTCTAAAAGATTCAAAGATTTGAAGAATAAGAAAAACAAAATATATAAACGTTTTCTAAATTTTTGGGGAAAAAATTCAAACATTATTAAAAATGCTAATATATATGAAAATTATTTGGTGTACTACCCTAGAATTTAAAAAAAAAATAAAACTTCACAAATAAAGGTGAAATGTTGTCATGTATCTTAAGGGAATTTTAATTTTTTTTAAAATAAATTAAAACAAATATAACCCATATATAATATATATATGTATGTATGGGAAGGATCCCCTTATGTCATGGGTTGCGCATGCGAGCACGCCACCATGACAAACTTGTGCGAACCATCGCATTTGAGGGAGGTCACTTGGCCCAATCAAACTGGCCCGTTGCTTGGAGAGATTAAAAGCCCATCTCAAGAGCCTGGTAAAAATGGGAAGTGATCTAGAAGATATAATTATGGAATCTTAGAGTTCTAGTTGTATATAGCTAGTTAAGTAAGCTTAGAGTTCTAATTGTATATAGCTTTTAATTGTAGCCATTGATGTACTGTGAGGCTCAACTATAAATAGAGACCTCTTTGCTAATTGTAATTCATTCAGTTGTTAATAAGAATTTTGAGAAGTATTCACTCAAACTTTTCTCTCAAGTGTTTTTGCTTTTGTTCATCTTTCAAGGCTCGTTCTTACTTCGTTCTTCTGCTGTTCTTCATGAAAATCTTAAGGGAATTCTATTGAATCCTTTATTGTTGTGAGTTAAGCTGACTTGGGCATTTTTGCTGTTGAATCCTTTTTTTGTTTCAAGTTAGGCTGACTTAGGCGTTTTAAGCAGAGAAACTGCCTAAGGCCGCACGGATCGCGTGGGAAAACTCTAAGTCCGTGACAGTTGGTATCCGACCTAAGGTTCGTAGCTACCGTTGAAAGATGTCGAAAGAAGTTGAGGGAATGGAGACCCGTGGGAGGGCAAGGAAAGCTAGTCGCTCGAGGGACATATTGTCAGCTTTAGAGGATCGTGTCGTCACTCTCGAAAGTTCTGCGGGGGATATCAAGGAGAGGATTGATGATGTCGACGATAGGCTCCATGATGGATTGCAGTCCATGCAGGAGCAGCTCAAAGTGTATGTGACTGATAATGTGGAAACCTATGTGGAAACTTGTCCAGTGTGCCAACAAGACAGGGTTGAGTTAAAGACTTCAGCCGGCTTGCTTCAACCCCTGCCAGTTCCAGAAAGGCCATGGGAGATTTTATCCATGGATTTTATTATTGGTTTGCCTAAGTCTGACGGGTTTGCTAGTATTCTTGTTGTGGTGGATAGGTTTTCAAAGTATGCGACTTTTATTTTGGCGACCAAAGAGTGCCCTGCTGAGGAAGCAACTCGGTTGTTCCTTAGACACGTGGTGAAATATTGGGGAGTGCCACTGTCTATTATCAGCGATCGAGATGGGCAATTTACTGGCCGATTCTGGACGGAGTTGTTCAAGTCAATGGGCTCAGATTTGAACTTCTCCACGAGCATGCATCCACAAACCGATAGGTAAACTGAACGAGTAAATGCCCTGTTGGAGACGTATCTTCGACACTATGTGAGTGCCACACAAAGGGATTGACCAAAGTTGCTGGATGTGGCCCAATTTTCATATAACTTGCAGCGAAGTGGGGCCACGAATTAAAGTCCATTTGAAATAGTGACGGGTCAACAGCCACTCACACCCAACGCTGTTGTGACCCATTATACAGGACCAAATCTGGCAGCCTATCGATTCACAAAATATTGGTAAGAGAAGAATGACTTGGCTAGAGCTTGTTTACATAAGGCAAGTAAGCGTAGCAAGAAGTGGGCTGATCAGAACCGAAGGGATGTACAATTTCAAGTGGGTGACTCAGTCCTTGATAAACTACACTTGATTTTACGATATACTGGCTTGCACAAGGGTCTTGTGCAAAGGTATGAAGGGTCGTTTAAAGTTGTAAAGAAAGTGGGCAAGGTGGCCTACAAGCTGGAGTTGCCACCAAAACTTAAAGTACACCCAGTCTTCCATGTAAGCATACTTAAGCCGTTTCATGGGGATCAAGAGGATCTGAATCGAGGTAAATCCGAACGATCACCAATGGGGGTAAAGGTGTCGTATGATCGTAAAGTTGAAAACGTTGAAGCAGATCGAGTAATTAGACAAAAGCACCACCGACCACGACATGAGTACTTAGTTCGATGGAAAGGACTTCCTGATAGCGAAGCAAGTTGGGAAGCCGCCGAAGCATTGTGGCAGTTCCAAGGAAAGATTGATTAGTTCCATCAGGAGGATGCGACGAGGGCGTCGCTAGAACAAGTGGGGGAGAATGTCATGGGTTGCGCATGCGAGCACGCCACCATGACAAACTTGTGCGAACCATCGCATTTGAGGGAGGTCACTTGGCCCAATCAAACTGGCCCGTTGCTTGGAGAGATTAAAAGCCCATCTCAAGAGCCTGGTAAAAATGAGAAGTGATCTAGAAGATATAATTATGGAATCTTAGAGTTCTAGTTGTATATAGCTAGTTAAGTAAGCTTAGAGTTCTAATTGTATACAGCTTTTAATTGTAGCCATTGATGTACTGTGAGGCTCAACTATAAATAGAGACCTCTTAGCTAATTGTAATTCATTCAGTTGTTAATAAGAATTTTGAGAAGTATTCACTCAAACTTTTCTCTCAAGTGTTCTTGCTTTTGTTCATCTTTCAAGGCTCGTTCTTACTTCGTTCTTCTGCTGTTCTTCGTGAAAATCTTAAGGGAATTCTATTGAATCCTTTATTGTTGCGAGTTAAGCTGACTTGGGCGTTTTTGCTGTTGAATCATTTTTTTGTTTCAAGTTAGGCTGACTTAGGCGTTTTAAGCAGAGAAACTGCCTAAGGCCGCACGGATCGCGTGGGAAAACTCTAAGTCCGTGACACTTACACAATGTAAAAACTAAAATGATTTTACACATTTTCGTAATCATTTATATGATTAATATTTTAATGATCCAACTGTTATATTTCATGGTCTATTCATGAAGATTATGCATGTCAAATTTGATGTGAACTGAAAATTTATATCCATTTGTTTTGTGTAAAAATAAAAAATTCAACCGTTGAATATATATTAATATATAGAATATTTTATATCGATATGATAAAGATATCGAATTAATTCGAAAACTTACATACATAACAAGTATAATTATATTGATAAATTTAATGATTGGATCATTAAAATATTTATCCTATAAATAATTATAGAAGTGTGTAAAACTACTTTAATTTTTACATTGTGTAAGTGGATTCCTTTATTTTGAAAGTTTTTATTTTTTAATATTTTTAGGAGACAATTATAATTTTTTATTTAATTTAATTTTAATTTCTAAAAACAATATATATAATTGTAAAAGTTACTTAAAGTTTATAAAAAAATAAAAAACTGAAAAATTATAAAAATTTGAAAATAAAATCACATAACAGAATGAGTTTTTAATGTTTTTCATATTTTTGAAAAAAAAATTATATATTTTATATTTTTACATAAAAACTAGATGAAATTTCAAAATTTTTATTTAACGCTTCCAAATTTTACTTTAAGATTTCATAAAATGAAAAATTAAGATAAAAAGTATTTTTAAAGGAGGAAATTGTAAAACAATGCAACAAACCAAAGTAATAAAGACAAAAGTCGGTCTTCTCTTAAAAAGAGAAACTACAATCGAGGCCAGCTCAAAGACCACACAAACAGCCAAAAAACTTTAAGAGAAGTGAAGAACACCCTTCCCACCTAAACACGTTCAGCCTCCAGCGAGAGCCCATGCTGAGCCAAGAGATGAGCAGCTTGGTTAATTTCGCGACAACAAGAGCGAAAGCGAGCAGCCAGCCATCAACCATCACGAATAAACCCCGAGATAAGTGCAAATAAATTATATTACATACGTTTTGGATGAAGAAAAAATAAATTTCAAGAAGTAAGGATTTTTTAAATTGAAATATATTTTAGTTTTTATTTATTAAAAATTACAATACTTTAACATAAAAATTAATTGTCCACATGTGAATTAAATAAATTATTCACATCATCATCATTTTTTTTATCATGATGTGAATAATTAATTTGAATCTTAAACCTTGTAATATTATATATGGAAATAATATTTACTTGGTAAAAATTACAGATCAATTGCAATCATTTTTATTAGGTATTTTTGGCTTATAAATAGATGATACACAAGCATATTTTTACTACATTTCTCAAATGTTTTTGCCAAAATTATTTAAGTTTTCTTATTTCTTTTCAATTTGTTTACATTTCTTTATTTTTATTATTCCATTTCCTTTTTTTTTCTAATTTCTTTTCCTGACAATGTTCCACAACATTGAGATTTTTGGAGGCTGAAGGACACAACCGAAAGGAGGAGAACCTAAGTGAAAAAAATAGGATTTATTATTAAAAATATCATTTAAAAAGGAATCAGTTGGTTATTTGAACTTTTTACTATTTTACAGTTTTAATTTTATGAAATTTGGTCCTTGCTAGCAGCTTTTATTCTGTGAAAATAGAGTCTACATGTTTATATATATTTTTTTAATAGTATTTAAGGTATTTTATGTGTCTAAGATTATTCATTTTATTTTAGCTCTTTTGTTGAAAATTTTGTAACTGTTGCAATGTGCTTGAAGAAGCGTTTGCTTCCTCAACTAGAGGTGAGTAAAATTTGATTGATGTCTATTATTTATATTATTGAATTATTGAATCATGTTCAATCTTTATCAATTTCTGTTAAAATTAAATTGTTGATGATGCCATAAAATATTCGTGTAAAATTTTCTATTGGTATCAATTTCACATTTTATCTTTAAAATAATTTTTATTAAAAAAATCGCATTTTTTACATTTAATATTTTTTAATTTCAAAATACATGCTGACAAATATCAGTAGATAATTGAAGCAATTAAGCAAGCACAGAAGCTAACCCGTATATAAAAGATTAATAAATAAATTATGAGGGAGTGAAAGTTAATAACAAATTTGATTGCGGTGGATGGCAGTGGCTACAAGGACTCAAATTTATTTTTTTAATTTAACTCAAACAAATATATTCGATTTGTTTCGATTCGAATTTCATCTCACTCGACTTGATTCGAGAAAAATTCAAACCAAGTTAGGATGTAAAATAGGATTCATGAACTCAATTAACTCGAATTTTTTTCATTCGACCCGATCAATCCGATCCCCTATCCACAACCACTACGATAAAACAACAATTTGCCTTATTTGGAAGATTGACAATTTATTGAACCGTATCTTTGGGCTGAGCTGATATTATGGAATGAATCAAGCCCATCAATGAAGACCTAATCTCTTAGAGAAACTTATTTAGAAGATCAAATCAGGTAAAATCCCTTGGATCGAATTGAAAAATTGGAAACTTAGTTGCCAACGTCTTTGTTTACCTTGGTTGTTAATATCATATTGTATTCAACTATTTTAGCTACTGTTTAGTATGGATTGTAATATATCTTCATTATGTTAGCAAGTCTCGAAAACTCTATATAATTAAGAGACATGCATAGGTTATTATACTTAATAGCACTTATTTGTTCAAGTGAGGAACATTATTTTTAGAGTGCATTTGTGTTTATAAAACCTTTGTGTTGTGGCTTTACAAACTAAATTCTCTGGGGGAGAACTTAGTGGTGAGTGATCTAATCTTCAAAGGTACAAGAGTAAGGAACCATCATTGGGGTGAGATAGGTTTAGGTTCATTGGTTGTAATTGTTTGAAGGTAGTGGAATTTTCTCACTAAACTAGGCTTTGCAGAAATAGGGAAATCGAACTGCATAAAACAAACTTTGTTGTCCCTTGGTTTGTTTATGCCCACTGTAGTGCTTGCAGAAGTGCCCACTTTCGCAGTTACTTCTGCTCATACTTTGCTTATCACTTAGCAATTATTTCAGGTAAACAATTGGTATTGGAGTTGCCCACTTAACATATCTAGTAGAGATTCCTAGTGTCGCTAACTACAAGTTATGGAGGGATCATCAACCCCACATCCCCTGATGTTGGAAGTTGGCTACTATGCTAACTAGAAGGTGCGCATGAAGGCCTATATAAAACCCACTGGTGAGAAGGCTTGGCATTCTATTCTTACAGGATATGAGCCACCTATGATGAATACTAAAAATGGAAGAGTGGCTAAACTCGAGATTCAATGGACACCTAAAGAAGAATGTCTTGCTAATGTTGATTCCAAAGCACTGTATGCAATCTTTTATGGAGTATATTTACAGGAGTTCAAAAGAACTGCAAAGTGGACCATTTCCAAAACTACTTGAGATATTCAACAAACTGCCTATAAAGATACTACCACTGTTAAATAGTAAAAAATGCATATGTTGACCTCCAGACTTTGAGAATCTAAAAATGCAAGATTCATAATGTTGGATCTGGTGTCTTAAGTGTAGTATATTCATTTATAAACTTGTAATTTTTTTCGAATAGATTGGTTAGTAAATTAATTTATGGATTACATTAATATACTTCGTATAATGTCCTTATGTAGTTTTTTACATGCAAAGGAAAAATAGAAGCAAATATCGGCTTACTAGTTGTCTAATGTTTAAACTAATACTAATCAGTATTATGTGGTTGGATCGTAATACGGAAAAAAGAAACTTATATAAGTAGACGAACCTAAACATGTCCTTACTCTAATCGGAAACAAACAAACCTATAACGACCTATTTTTCAGTGGTACCAAAAACAGGGGTTTCGAAACCCCATTCTCCTATAATCGAGTTCATAAATTTTATTAATTAATATTTATGAGATAATTTTAGTATTATATTGAATTTTTGTCGACCTAAAAGTTAATGTTATCGAAAACAGTGGTTTCAAAACTCCATTTTCGACGAGCGAGTTCATAAATATTATTACTTAATATTTAATTTATGAGGTTAGTATAAATTTTATTTAAAGTTTGATCAATTAATTTTTTCATTTAGATAGTTAATTAGAGTATAAGAACTAAATTGTAAAAGTGATAAAATTTTAATAGCTACGGATTTTTAATTGGTTGAAGGACAAATTGAGCAATTTGACCATTCCAAATTGGTCAATCGGTGGTGGATGACAATTGTACTCCACTAATATTTGTTAATTATGCTTAAGGTAATTAATTAAAGATTAATTTGGTTAATGTTGATTAATTAACTTATAATTATAATATAAAAAGTTAAAATAAAGGATGTCATCTTTTATTTCCTTCATCTTCACTGTAGCTAAAGGAAACAAACCTAAGAAGCCATTTTTAGGTTCCAAACCATTCGACCCTTCAACATTGGTAAGTTTGATTTAGTTATTTTCTTGTAATTGTTATGTTTTTGAAGTCCCGAGAGCTTGATTTAGCTAACCCGTGTGTTAATTTCTGAAACTGTTAAAGTTTATAAATGATGCCATTGATGAATGCGTAAAATTTTGGAGTTAAACAGTTAGATTTTAAGCTTAGATATTAAAACGACTAGTTTGTAAAGTGAAAATTGTTAGTTTTGAATATAAGGACTAAAGTGTGAATATTTTGAAATTGATACAAAATTTCTATAATTACATATATTAGAGGCATTTAGAAGGATAAATTTGAGATTAGTTCTGACATCGAAGCTCAAATTTGAAAGTTATAGAAATTTTGATTTTAGGGACTAAATTGAATAAAATGAAAAAGTTTAAGGGAATCTAAAAAATGAAATTGAATTGATATATGTTTATAATAGGATGTTAAAAGATGTTTAGAATTAATAAATTGAAATGAATTATTATAGATCCAGATTTGAATAAATCGAAAGATAATTGAAGAAAATAATAAATTACAGATTAGTCCCTAATACCTTGTTTGTCGTTGTTTTCTCAGGTAAGTTCATATGGAACTTAATATGTTCTTTTATACTATGTTTGAATTGTATGATTAAACTTATAATTTATATATATGTGTAATTCGATGATTTTGGCATTTAAAGGACTCAATCGTAAAGTATGAATTAATAACAACTATGAATTGATACGAGGCATAAAATGTTTGATATGATGATATGGATTATGTGCTATGTAAAAAATATTATAGAAATATTGAATTGATATGAAAATGGTATTAAATCCCTTGTGAACTTAGTAAACAATTGGGATACGAATAACATACCATTAGAGTTTCAAAAGGAAAACGGGTGTTGTGATCAATGATTAATTCGATGGCTTTAAGTCCAACATTTTTCGTGAATTCTCTAAAGTTTGTGTTAGTAGCATCGAACCAAGTTATTGTTAACAACCCTGATCCAAAGCTAGTGTTAGCAGCTCGATAATGTCAGATGTGTAATCAGATCAGCCCCGAGTATCTGAGTTCAATTTACTTTAGTTCTTTGAGTGAAAGACAAAAATGAAAATGGTACTATATGAAAACAAAATGGTTGGAATGAAAATATGTATGAATGAAATTATATGCATATGTTATAAATTGAAATGAACTAGTTGGTATTATGAGCTTATGTCATATGATGGAATGTTAAATGTTTATATGTTTGTATTATGAGCTTATGACTTGTAATTGAATTAACCCATTTGATATATTTGTTGAAATGCTTATGAAAGTGTAAGGTTTCCAAAGATTTCATGTTAAATATCAATCTATTACAATTATATGAATTGTTGAAATGTTAAGGTAAGTTAAGTAAATTTCATATAGACTTACTAAGCATTCGATATGTTTACTCTGTTTCATTTTCTGTTTCTGAAGTGCTTATTTTGCAGAACGCATCGATCGAATCACTTTGGATCACACACTATCCAACCTTTGATTTGATAGTCTTTTAATCATTCTACACTCCAGTTAATGTGGCATGTATATAGGCATTGTTATGTGTATGTGTCTATCTTGAATAAAAATGATTTTTGACCTTAAACAATGTTTGAATGTGAATGGTTATAGGTTATGTATATAGATGTGCATTTTGGTAACATGTTTAGTTATAGTTGAGGTATATGAATAACCGAATGGAGAATGAAATGGTTGATTTAGATGATGCAATTGAGTGGTATCAAATGATTGAATAGTTGATGATTTCATATGTTGTTAAGATTTAGCAAATTGTCCAATTGATGTGTAATGGCTTGAATGATATTGAAAATAGTTAATTGGATACCTTGGTATATGTTTTGGATTGCTTTTGTATAGGTTTAAGTGTGCACATATGCACTGATAGGCTATTGGTTTGGTTTGACACGAAATAGGTAACAAATGATCAAATTTTACTAAAAACAAGGTCCTCGTCACAACATGGAATATGTCTCGTCACAATGTTGGTCAATAGTATGTAACGTCACAATGTCATGTGGTCTGACGTTGTGATGTCATAACGTGGAAATAGTGACATCACAACATCGAGCCCAAACTTTCAAAACTTTACAATTTAGTCCTAATTCGTACTCGGGTCATTAAAAGAGCTTTAATAAGTTTGACTAAGGTCCAAATTTTATTGTGTATCATAATATATAGGTGTTTATGACAATATTGAATATTTGAATGATTTATTTATGTTGAACTTATTCTGACATTTTAAAAAATGTTACAAAAAGGTCTCTATTTGATTCGGGTTGACTTTAAAGCATTCGTATGCTCGTATAAGACCTAGGAAAGAATGCTCATGTTATTAAATGTTGTTTTATTGTTGATTTCATGATTGATGATGTGAAATGATGATTTTACTAAGAATTTGTCAGTAGTTACTCTAACAACGACTTTAGCATCCCGGAGCTCGGACTCGATGATCGAGTCGGGGGAGGGGTGTTACATTAAGTGATATCAGAGCTATGATTTATTCAATTCTAGGTCTCAATGTAGCACGTTTCAAGTCTAGAAAATACATGACACAGTAACATGTGATAGTGTGATGTCTGTTGATCCAATCTGACTTTGTTTTCTTATAGATAACCTATGTCAGTCGAATCAAATCATGTCGTACCAGTACATGATGAGGTTGATAGTAATGCACCCGCTTCCGATCAGGAAGCTAGTCATAGTGTGCTCATTTCGCAAGGGCCGGAAAGTAAAATGCATGATGTTTTCTTTCAAATGATAAACGAATGGTTCTTAGAGTTTGTGCAAGGAAATCCTACGATTCCGCAACCTTTGCCCCATATTATGCCTCCTGTGACACACTCTTATGCTTAGAATATAAAAAATGTATGTCGGCCTTCGATTGATAAAATCAAAAAATATGGGGCTGAACAGTTTCGAGGAAAGACAAAAGATGATCCAGCCAGGGCTGAATATTGGCTGGAAAATACACAACAAGTATTTAACGAGATAGTCTGTTCACCTGATGATTGCTTGAGATATGATGTGTCTCTGTTGAAAGAAGAAGTTTATCAGTGGTGATCTATGTTAATAAAAATTGTATCAAAAGATAGAGTTAATTAAGACTTTTTCCAATTTGAATTCCAAAAGAAATACATTAGCAAGTTGTATCTAGAAAAGAAAAAAGAGAAAGTTTCTCGAAATGAAGCAAAGAAACAAATCTATGGCTGAGTATAAGCGCGAATTTATTTGGCTTAGTAAATACACCCGAGAGATTATATCGACAGAAGCTGAAATATGTACCCGCTTCGAGTGAGAACTGAATGAAAATATTTGAATGTTAGTAGGAGCCTTGGAATAGAAAGAAGTTGTGATTTTATCTGAACGAGCACAGAAGATGAAGGATATATATAATGAAAAGAAGCAAGTTGAATCAAAATATTGAGACTCCAGTTGTAACACCCCAAACCCGACCTGGACATTATGGCCGAATCTGACGATGTCACATGATAGTGTGTTTGAAAACCGGTGCTCGTGTTGAAAAATCGTAACTTTGCTTAAAACATTTTCCGTTTAGATCTCGTCGTTATTTTTATTAATCCTAAAATAGTGATTTTTATTTAATCGTTAGTTTGCAAAATATTATACGTTGCGGAAGCTTTTTAAAACAGTTTGTGTCACTGTGGGTATTTTGCTAAAACACATGCATTTCTTTTAAAAACCATGTTTTATCTACCTCTAGCAGATATAAAACATAAAGCATTATAAAATCCAAATTTTAAGCAAAAACTCATAGCGGTCATTATTACAGAAAATACCCCAAATAAAGCTTTAAAAAAATAAACCTAATTAAATAGGAAACAGTAAAAATGAGTAGTGTGGCCACAGCTGAGTCCTCTGCCGCTCCGATTCACGTAAGTCTAGGGATTACCTGAACAGATGAATCAGAAGGGTGAGTTTATAAAAACTCAGTGTGTAATCCCACACATAAACAAGCAGACAGTATGCAATCATAGTCTGGGCCTAAGCCCATTTCGGTAACAGTTTCAGTTTCAGTTAGGGCCTTAGCCCATTACAATAGAGAAGCAATCATGCATTTGGGCCTTGGCCCATTATAGTATCAATACTCAGTATAGTAATAGATATGCAGTATCAAATCCTACCCAGCCAGCCTGTACACTCCAACTCCGTCGAACCCTACACTTCATGTGGGGATATAATCAACCCACCCATCCCTACACTCCAAAATGTACCGAATGCGACACTAGACAGTAGTTTGTAGCTGAGCTACTAGTAATTTAGGCTCAAGGCCTTTCAGTACACTTCCTCCGAACAATATAACCCCACCCCAATGCAATGCAATATACATATATGACATGCTAAAACATGATATCATGCATAAAATCAGGGCATACAGTATCAAACCAGTAGGACATCATCATGCTTAATAACATGCATAATCGTATCAGTCATACAATCATTTCAGTCAATTAGGGATCTAGGTAAGCTTATCAATGGCCCAAAATTGCCTTGGTCGTGAGATCAAATATTCCCACATGCTCATGTGGTTCACCCGTGTGGGGGCCACGAGCCCGTGTGGCCCACACAGCCCAATTCGGCCTAGCCCATGAATCACCTGTGGCCAGTCTCATTGATCACATGCCCATGTTCGATCACACGGCCTACTACACAGGCAGTCGTACACCCGTGTGGAGTCGACAATCACATTTTTTAGCTTTTCGTCGATTTTTGTTTTCAGAGTTGTGTTTACACACCTGGTTCGTTTGTCACTTAAAAGCACTTTCGAGGTCACTAGCACCTTCAAAACTAAGCAACCCTCGACTACGAATCTGAACGAGATAGGTCACCACTCTCACAATTTGCTGCTGACAATTTTGAAAGACCCAATATCAATGGTACTTAACAGAACTAAACGAAGTTATAACGCCAATCAACTTCAATCATCAAACCTTACCTTCGATCGAACACCAGTGTAATTACAATTCATAGGCACTGAGAAGAGTTCCGCAGCCACTTACTGGCCTCCTAATTAAGAATTAGAACCCCCATTAGACAAAGAACAACAACTAGATGATAAATAAACTAGTAGAGCTTACCGTTAATGCTCAAAGATTCAGAAGAACAAGTCGTGGCCACTAGATGAAGGATAGAAAACAAAAGAAATCAGCAGCAGAAGAAAAAGAGGAAAACTCTAGAACCCAAAAGAAAAAGAAGGAAAAACAGCAGAAAGGGAATCAACAGAAAGCGTCAGAAATATTTAGGAAGATGAGCGGAAGCTGAAATTGAAAAAAGGAAAAATAAGAGGAAGGGGAATCTAGCAGAAGTTTCAGCAGAGAGGGAAGGGAATAAACGACAACGTTAGAATTTGGAGAAAAGAAGAGAAATGGAAAGGGTGAGGGAAAAAAATTCAGTAATGGGGAAACAAAACATCAGAGAACAAATTGTCAGAAAATGAAAAAGTGAGAGGGAGAACCGAACTTTTAACCACAATTTGGATGTTCTCAAACTTCTCACTCCTTAATTTTCTCACCATATCCCTTAATCCACTCCCCAAAATCGTCTACCCCTCCCTCAACCACTTAATTCAAATTCCACTCAAACTCTTTAGTATTTTGGCTAAACTAGAACACCCACGTGGCACAAGTAGAAAAATAAAACACTCTCTTACACACACCAAGACTCGAACTTAAGACCACCTACACTTTACCACTCCACTTAACCACCAGACCCGCTGGCCCATTCTGTCATATTTTACCAACATTTATTTATATGCCTACTGATTAGATATAAGAGTTTGTTCATTTAAAAATGAAAAAAATTGCCTAAGCTAAGGCTTGAACTCAAGACCTCTTAGACACTCCCAGAACACTTAATCACTGAAGTAGATACACAGTTATGTCATAAATACATAGAAACAAATATACAAATTTTAGGGCGTACACCAGTAAATAGAAAATAACCAGATCATTTCCAACTCTTCCATTGAAAAAGTCAAGGGACGTTCACAATTGTTTCACCTCCCCATAAGAGTTTTTAGGGAGAGATAAGCCAAGAAATGAAATTCAAAATTGAAAATGACCTAGAAATGAATTTATGTTTTTCGAATTAAATGAAATTCAAAATTGAAAATAAATAATTTGGTCATAGTAAACCGTTGAATGTGAAAATATTAAATATATTTTCTCATTGATTCTTTTGCGGTAAAGCCATCATGATTTTCATGGAATTAAAATTGGGTTGAGAATTTATTTAATTGGAAATATATTGAGAATTTTATATCAGGAAATAGAAAAAATATTGAGTTGAATCAAATTATAAAGTATTGGGTTAAAAGTCCAGGAAGTAATTGTAGTTAAACCCTATATGGCATGTTAAAAGGGGTGGACGGCAAACCTTAGTAATATTAACTAGGGTTGTCACCACCTATAGTTCTAGTTAGACTAGGAGTTCATTTTTCTAGTTGAAATAAACTTTTACAATTCAAGAATGACAAGGAAGGTCGTTTGGTTGAAAAATGGGAACGAAAAGGATCCATCAATCCGAAAATACAGGTGCTAATTCGGTCTAGAGTTTATTGCTATAAATATCATAAACTGAGTCTATTTTCAAAATTTTTATTTTCCGCAGTGCAAGAAAACCATTTTCGAATCGGATTTTTACAAACTTTTACAATTCAAGAATAGTAAGGAAGATCGTTTGGTTGAAAAATGGGAAGACAAGGATTCGTCAATCCAAAAATACAAATGCTAATTCGGTCTAGAGTTTATTGCTATAAATATCATAAATCGAGTCAATTTTCAAAATTTTATTTTTCGAAGAGCAAGAAAACCATTTTCAAATCGAATTTTTACAAACAATTCACAATAGTGGAATTCATAGCCCTAGATATGGGTAAATGATACCCGCTCATTAGCATTACATGGTAGATGAAAAGTAAATATGGCCATAGGTCATTGGGAGATGTAATTGACTTAATTACTATTTGATAGCAATTGACTTTTCATAAAGGAAGATGTAATAGTTACCATAAGATAAAATAGGATCATATTGAGAGAACAAATTTATCCCAAAGAGATTAAGGATATACTATGAGGGTAACACTCTTATGAAAAAGTCATTAGATGAGAATTGATTGAGTTGCTTTTATAATGGTATGTCATTAGGGAGACCTCAGTCACAATACTATAGTGGAATGACTTCGTGACTAATTGAGTTCATAATTAATATGCAGAAGGCTAAAACTTAATTGTAAATCATTTGAGCTCTAATCGCATATGTCCAATTGGTCCCTTTGCTGGCTTCTTGAAACTAGAAATGAATTGCATGTTGAATCAAATGAATAGAAATGGGTGGAAATGGTAAAGTTAGAGAAATGAGAAACATTAGGAAATGAATGTGATTTTCTCGAAATGGAAATGAAAATGAATTTATGGTTTTTCGAATAATTGATGTTTAAAACTGGAAATAAATTTATTGGTCATGGTGAATCTATTGAATGTAGAAATATTAAATATATTTTCTAATAAATTCCTTTACGGTAAAGTCGTTATGATTTAAACAGAATTAGAATTGGGTTGAGAAAATTATTTAATTAGAAAATTAATTCATTTAAATTAATTCAAGATGCTTATTTCGGGTTAGATTGAATTATAAAATACTAAATTAAAAGTCCAGAAAGTACTTGTAATTGAACCCGATATGGAAGGGTCCTAAAAGCCCCTAATGTTTAAAGCAAGGGACGACAAACCCTAGTTTGTTTAACTAAGGTTGCTACCCATCTAATCTTAATTGAAATAGATTGTTCATTTTTCTATTGAAATAGATTGTTACAATTCAATAAGGGTTTCACATCTTCTCCCTATAAATAGATGGCACTGGTAGGGATAAATATACAACTTTGAGATATTGTTATTTTGTTAAAAATAACGAGAGTTTATATTTATCGAAATAACAATTCTGCCGGTTTCTTTTGAGAAAAGTTTTTTTTCATAGTGAAATAAAAGAAAACTATTTCTGGTTCTGTGTTTGATTCGAATAGTTCGAGCTCACACTCAAAGCAGTTCATGGTACGAGAATAGTGGTGAAGGTCGTTCGGTTGAAAGCTAGGAACGACAAGGATTCCTATAGCTGAAAACATAGTTGCAATTTCGGTAAAGGTTTATTGCTATAAATATGACAAATCGACTTGGTTTTCAAATTTTTAATTTTCTGCTATGCTAGAAAACTGTTTTCAAATCGGATTTTTTCCAACAAGTTGGTTGGCCTTGTTATAGGTATTATCATGTGATATAACAATATGTTTTTTCTGCAAAGATGACAAACAATTCAAACAACTCCAATTCAATTCAATTATCACAACAAACCAAAATTGCATGCATACATATGGGTTTCAATAATTCATTTCATATAGAACTAAAATATTTAAATTTTAAAAAATACCAAAATAGATAAAGTTTCAAAAGTTTTCATTTTAGTCCCTAACACTTGGGAACACATTTGGTCTACCTATGTACATGTCATTTTAACCTAAAATATATACCTAATTGTAGCTCTTGCAGATTTGATGGGATGAGAGATCTCCTAGCTCAATTCTAGCTCTTCAAGTCTATCTGTACCTAGGCATTGAATGAACGCGTTAAGCAGGTGAAAGCTTAGTAAGCACTACAAGAATAAATGAATATAACATAGTTTAAAATTATAGTAAAATACATCTTATACTCACATATGATCTTCAAAATAACTAAACATTCAATTTAATTGATTTATTTACCTTGAATTATTTTTATACTTACCTTGATACATTAAATACTCATATTACTAGCATTCAACACATTTCGCCCATAGTAGACTATTTAGAACAATTTAGTAGATATGTATCAAGTTCAGAGGTGCAACTATATGCACAAGTATATGAAGAGCGCAGATGCGCTAATACAGAGAGCACATGCATGCTAAACAAAGAGCACTTACGTGTTTAGAAAACAGAGAGCGTGCTGAGTATCCTTAATGGCATGTCACTAATATCCTAATAGTTTTAATTTTGTCTACTTGGGCATAAAAGTTGAAGTTCATACATTTATAAACTTTACAAATGTATTTTGGAAATATTTCACCTTTTTCAATCATCCACAATTTAGTCCCTATTTCATAATTCACAAGTATAATGCTCTTTCCACACATTTTTATTTTTCTCAACGTAGTTATTTAACATTCACCAAAATATGCCATTTCATATTCTTCACATATATTTTTCTTTGACATATTTAATTATTTCACTATTTAGTTATTTATTTAATATATATTTGTTTTACATTTTTTATCCTAAGTAACTTCTATACCATAACATAAACATTTAAAGAAAATAATTTAAAATCCTTGTAGTACTTACAACAAAATGGTTGAGATTATGTATCTTCTTCTTCCTTTACTCCTTGGCCTTCTCTTTTCCTTTTCCTTTTCCTTCAATTAGGTTCTCTCCATTCTTTTCCTTTTCATCAATTTCATATAAATCATATAACACTTACAAGTTAAAACTAAAATCAAATAACTTTTCTATGATAGATTATGAAAATAAATATGTATGACATGATAATTTCATCATCTCTTACCTTAACTCCTTGAAAACCAAAGCCTAACTCTTGTTTTTTCTCTCCTTTAACACATCCATGGAGGCTCTCTCATGAGAGTAAGATGCTCACTAGCCTTCTTTATAATTTTTTCTAGGGAAATATCAAAGGAAAAGCAAAGTTTTGAGCTTGGTTTGTTCAACAATGAAGGAAAAAGTCAAAGGGAATAAAAATAAAAGATGGGTAAAGTAGAAAAATAAAAGTGACGATTGTCTTGGGGAAATAAGATAGCTCCTCACATTTTTTCTTACTTTCTACACTATTCCACTAAAATATCTTATCATTTTTAATTAAAATGGTAATATTGCTAATAAATCTCTATCCATCCATCTTTACACTATAGCCCCTAATCATTATGCCTAATAAATATCTACTTGACTACTTACCACATTATCCTTCCTTATCTTTTACAATTCTTAGGTTGAATCATACTTATCTTTTGGTTAAATTTCTTCTTAATCCTTCCTTCTTTTTCACCACTACTATGTATCTCCTAACTTTTTATTTTTCCTACTTTGGCCACAACAATTTCTTTACTCTTTCAATTAAGTCAATACATCTATTTAAAATTTTCCTATCTAAGGAGTATTTTCTAATTTCTTATCAGGTCTAAGTACTTCCTAATTTAATTCTCAAAATTCCTATTTGTTCTATTTCAAGAATTCTTTACTAATTCCTGACCTGGTCCATCATTGTACCTAACTTCGAGTTAAAACGCGGATGTTACAATTTTGTAGTGAGGTTGGTGAGTCGATATCAAGCAAATTCAAGGCCAAGACAATGGCAAATAGTCAAGCATATACTCAAGTATTTACAGAGAATGTGGGAATATATGTTTATGTATTCCAAAGGAGATATTACTCCTATCTGATATATTAATTTTGACTTCCAAATGTGTTGGGATTCGAGGAAATCGAAATTGGACTGTGATTTTGTACTAGACGACAGATACATAGTTTGAATAAGTGTCAAGTAGGGTTACACTACTAACTTCACTATGGAGGGCCGAATATGAGGTATGGAAAAGCTATAACACTATAAAAATATGGTTATAGCTAAACCCAAAAGATACAACATATGGACAAAACACATTGATAGAAAGAATCATAAGGGAGATGGTAGTGTTTGATGGAATAGTGGATTTGGTCAAAGATAGAATCTGAGCACAAACCCCTAGGATTTGTTTTACCAAGATTCCTTTAGCTTGAGAGTTCTTTAGAAAACATATGGAGAGCAAAAGAAAGAGAAACATGACTCAACTACTTCACTAGGGCAAGTGAAAGATTATTGGATCTGGTGCCCTAAGAGTAGTATTTTTGTCTATGTACACTTGTAATTTTTTTTCGAATAGATTGGTTAATAAAATTATTCTTGAATTACATTAATACCGGTTTTATATTGTCCTTATGTGATTTTTTGCATTTAAAGCAAAATAGAAGCAAATATTAGTTGTTTATTATCTAATATTTAACTAATAATAAGCAATATTGATGACCGCCTATCACACTATCATTTATAGTTTAAATATAACACCAAAAATATAAGAATTAAAAAAGATGGTGTCTTAAGTGCATGAATCAAATTGTGATATAGTTGGTACAACGAAATACTTGGAAGTATTCCAAGGATTGTACCCAAGGAAGGATGGAATAAATAATGAAAACACTTTTTACAATAATAAGTCTAAGTAGTAATAATTATTTCCTATATTACGATCAACCATAAAATAGATTAAGGGGAATAAAAATAAATAAATAACAAAAATAAAGAAATAAAGAAAAATAAACAAACGAATTAAATCGATAAACCAATCAGGAAGATTACCTTGCTTCAGGGTTTGTAACTAACTTTAGATTAGGGTTTTGAGATGGATTAGTAACCAGTTAACTAATTATTACCTCTCGACCTCTAATTAACTAATAGATTGGTTGATACTCGCTTTCTCAACCAGGATAAATTACAATTTTCTCAGTTTGACTTATCTTCCGACCTCGTCTAGCCTATGATAACTTATTAGGGTTGTCAAGCCTAATAGTTTAAGAACACATGATTTATACCAACTAATCCCGCTCAGGAAACCCAAAATCCTCATTAATCACATCCCATCCATTTGTTAATCTCCCCTAAGGGATTTTGTAACAACCCGTTTTTTAGTGGTATCAAAAACAGTGATTTTAAGACCACAAATCTGACGTCTAAGTTCATAAATAATATTATTTAACATTTACGAGTTAAATATAATATAATATAATATTATATTTTAATTTGATCATTTTATCTAATTGAACGAATAATTAAGTATAAGTGGTTTGTCCCTAAAGTCAAATGATTTTGGAAAATGAGGTTTTAGGACCTTAATTCTGTAAACCAAGCCTGTGAATATTTAAAAATATTTATGGAGTTACAATATAGTTATATTGAAATTTGATATAGAAAATTTAACATTTAGATAGTTAATTAAGTGAAAAGGATTAAATCGTAAAAGCTGTAAAAGTTAATCGCTATAAGTTTAATTGTGTCAATTGAATATATAAGAATTATTATATGGTTTTATATGGTAATTAGCCATCTTATATATAGATGGAAAATTCATGCATGATTAAAATTGAAATTATAATTGAATTAAAAAGGGTAAAATGGTAAATAGATAATTAAAATTACAAATAAAAAGGAAACAAAGTTAGCATATTCTTTATTTCTTGCCAAAGTAGAAACTCCATGGTTGTGAAAGTTTAAAGAATCGGCCAAGTTAATTGATTGTATCAAGAAACAAATCAATCGGACTTGAATAATAGAAAAACTAAATTAATGGATTAGTCGTCAGCCTTGTTTTTGCAACCTTTTTTTCTAGGTAAGTTCGTAACTTGGTTAAATTAATTAGTTCTTGTTTTGGTAATTTAATTTCTATTTATTTATATGGGAATTGAGTTCATTGGCTTGAAAAATGAATAAGACCATAGTTGAAAGGCACCATGGCACTATCCCAGAAATGAATAAGACCATAGGTGAAGGACACTATGGCACTATACGAGAAATGAATAAGACTATAGTTGAAAAACACTATGGCAACATGACGGAAATGAATAAGACCATAGTTGAAAGACACTATGGCATCATGTTAGAAATAAATAAGACCATGGCTGAAAGACGCTATGGCATCTTGAACAATTGTTTATCAGGTAATATGTATCAGATGATAAATATGTTATATGATATGAACAAAAGATAGATGATTGAATTGCAATTGTTAATTATGAACATTATATGATATGTTTATGAACATTATATGAACATTATATATATGCAATTGTTTATGAACATTATATGATATGTTTTAAGTTCTTATATATGTAAAAAAAATGAACAGAATATATGCATTAGCTACATGGAATTAAACATTGAAAGGAGAAGTTGCACATGGTACATTAAAATCGAATGTGATTTACCTTTTGAATATGAGTTGGAAGAATTGATTGGTAAATATGTTATTTGAATGTTTTTGCTATAGTATGCTCAAGTTTCATATGTATATGTGAACTCACTAACTTGTGAGATTTGTTGTGTGTATAGGAAATGAATAAATCCATAAGCTTGTTAATGAAATTATTCATGAATTGTACAAAATGGTTCAAATTCGGTAAGTTTAAGTTTTCGTTATATACAAGCTTACAAAGCATTGATTTTCTTATGTCCGTTGTTTTCTTTCTTTGTAGATCATCAGAAATCTCGATCGATTGGAATTAAGTCGGAGCACACACACTATCCGTTCTGCACCTCAGTAGATGTTTCGCTCATTTTGATGTCGGTTTATAAATGGCATGTAACAAGAGCCTCTAAGTTCTTTAACTATAATGATGTTGTCTAAATTTGTTTGGAGTATACTTGTGTATATATCATTGATTTTTGCTTGAATATGTTCATATGTATATGTCTTTGGTCATTTGAGTTGATATGTTTGGCATATGTTTAAGGTAAAGACTAGTGATCTTTGAATATAAATTAGATTGATGTATGAAATGTGGTGCCAATGAGGGCATACTTGTTAGGCACTTAGGTTGAATGTTTTGGTATGTTTTAAGCTTATTTGAATGTGTTTTGAAGCCATGTGAATGGTTGATTTTTGTTTAGCTTAGCACCTAAGGAAAAGATATTGTTTTGGCTTGATTTGGAAGTCATTTTAGGTGCACACGGCCTGAGACACGGGCTGTCACACGACCGTGTGCCACACACGGTCACACCACACGGCTATGTGGACTATTTAATTTTGGTACAGGTTTGTCTCACACGATTTTAGGATGTTACATGGTCTGGAGACATGGCCGTGTGACCCTATTTCAAATCACACACGGTTTGGCACATGGTCTTTGACACGACCGTGTGACCCTATTTTCAAACTGTACATGGTTTGGCCAGACAACCATGTCTTTGAGCCACACGGCTTGGGCTATGTCACACAGCCGTGTGACCCATGTTTTCAAGTTTTTCTACATTCTCTATTTTGTTTCAAATAAGTCATTGTTTGTTCTGAAATTGATTTTTAGGTTATGTAAGCTCGATATAAGGCCTATAATTGTATATATGCTATGGATTGTGATTGGTTTTGAATATTTGGTATTTAATTTAATAATTAAATGTTTTTAAGTTGTCATTTGATTGAATATGTGTTGTAATACTCTGTAACTTTAATTCGGCGACTGAGACGGGTTAGGGGTGTTACAGATTTATCCACTCATGTTATTCATGATCTCAAATTCAATTGAATAAACCATGCGAGAAACAAAAATGATTAGGAGAAGAAAAGGTATGTGAATAATAGTGGATTAAGTATTGAATAGGAAACGGAGTAGTAAATATCTTGATTGTAATAAAGAAATTAAAAAATGCAAAGAAAAATATAAATTGAATAACTTAAATAAATAAAGAAACTCTTGAATCAAAATAGATTTCAAGAGGAAAATAATAAAGTATTTAAACGTCAAAAAGAAAATAAACTAAAATTATTTCTAAACTACGAGGCTTTTTGAAGTCTTCTAGGACGACTTAGTTACATCAATCCCCTAATGTCTTATTTATAAAGGTGTTGACAACCCAAATTAGGACTTTGGCACGTCCTTGGTCTTTGAATAAGTTTGATTGCGCGAATGAAAATAACCTCGGTGAACTTGGGTAGCACGTCGATGTGTGTCGCGTCACACCCCTTACGTAGCGTGACACGACACTAAAATCCTACCTTGTGTCGTTCTTTTGGTGCTTTAACATCCCGAGAAGCTTGTGCATCACTCGACCTTTGCTTCCATGTCAATTGGGTCTTTATATCTTCATCCTACACACTCAATTGAACCAATTAGCACAACCTAAGTCCATGTTAGCTTATTGGGTCACAACACTTATAAAATTTGTTAAAAAACACTTATTTTATTAACATATTTTCTTAAGGCTTAATTACCGAAAACATAATATAATATCCTAAATTGCCTAGAAACCAAGCTCATTAACTGTAGAATTGACCTGAATTGACTACTACATTTGACGATAGGTCAATTACATGGTTGGATCGTAATATGGAAAGAAAACTTATGTTTGTAGATGAACCTAAACATGTCATTAATCTAATTGGAAATGAGTAAATCGATTAAAAGACGAATATGCCACCTATCAAGTGTAATTGGGGAGATGCTTTATCTTGAGCATCGGAGTGGATGACTCCTGAAAGATAGAGACATAGATGTGATTGACTAGATTGATAGTACATCGGACTGGACTTAAGGAGAATAGATCCTGGATTCGTTTATGGATTTATTCACTTGTGTAATTCACAATGTGGCATATTTTAATCCTGAGTGGATGACAAACTATGTCTGCATGACTTGTATACTTTGATGTAAGTAAAAGCCTGAGTTTAAATAGATAAGGAACCGAAATGTCATGCCAGGTTTTCTCTTATGTCCTATAAGTAAAGGAAAGTTAGGAGTTATTTGAATAGAATGATAAACGAGCTCTACTAGGAAATTCAAAAATTGTAGTGGTTGAATTATGAATAGTTGAATTTTAATTATGGTTTAGTTGGATTGGAACTGACTGACTTTTTAGTGGGAGATAGAATAATTAGCAATAGATGGCTACAATGGACTAAGGAGACCCTGCAAATTAGGATATAATATGGGTTGAGAGAAAAAAATTCTCCTAAATTAACTGGTAATCTCTTTTTTGTCTGCAATGTCTTCTTTAATTACTTCAAAGAAGAAGAAGTTCAAGAAAGCTTTGCATGAGGTGATAAATGTGAGATTCAATTTTGGGAAGCCAAGAATTTGATAAGCTAGTAAGCCCTTAAGCTTTCATGTTCTCATGGATTTGAGGAAAGAGAAGTAAGAATTCCTGAAGAGTTTTTAAATAATTATGAAATATGGATTTTTAAGGCTTGAATACCTTTGATTTAATTGATAAACAGTTGTCTTGCCTAGTTACTAGGACGAAGGAGGCTCTAGCGTTGGGACAAGCTAAGCTGAGAAGGAGGAAGGACTTAAGGTGAGTTTCTAAACTCTACTTTTCAGTGGTCGATGATGTTGTGTCATTTGCTTAAATTACATTCATGTCATTTGCTTGAATTGTGTCTAAGATCGTGATTATGTATGAAAGTGGTGAATGGGTATGATGTGGATGCATAACCTCATACAAGTTTGTGAATGTTTGTAAGAATGATTGCTGAATGTCTGGTGGTTACTACATGGTGTTTGAATAATTAGCGTACTTTGTGTTTTATCAATAGCACCTTGCTTTTGTGTGAAATGCATGTTCATATTATATGTGGAGCATGTAGGAATTTACCTTGATGGGGTAGATTGAAATGGGGATTTAAGGGAGTTTAGACGACATCGTGGAATGGTATCTACTAGCTCACTAGAGCGACACCATGACGATGGTTATTGACTGGTCCTTCGGGGCAACACCATGTAAACGATAAATAGGTCTTTCAGGTTGACACCTCAGAAGAGGTTTATTGATTCCTTGGAATCGAAAGTCTACTAAGACAATAAATATGGGGTTACATTGTGTAAGACCATAGCTTGGCTATGACAACGAATGGAATCTACCAAGACGGTAAGCTAGGAGTCCAGCCAGGTTATAAATAAGAAGTTGCGGTGTGACTTGCGTGACGAGTCGCAAGATAGAATGGTCTTGGCATGCTTGGGAACTCAGAAAAATAGGATAATAAAGGGATTCGCCATAATGCAAGTTTGATTTTCAAAATTTCAATTTCCTATTGTGCAAGAAAGCCATTTTTGAACAAGATTTTTTTCCAACAAGATTCACATCGTATATTACTAGCGGTATTAATAGGTGGCTGCGAAGATGACCCACATGGATAAGTATACGGTGTCGAATAGCCTGGTTGTGCATAGAATGTTGAAATTGTATGCAATGGTGGATATATTGGTGTTGTTGACGACAATGGTGTGTAATATGCTCTTGGGGATAGAGGTGATGTCAAATAAAAAAATCCTAGAAAAGGTGTTGATGCATAGTATGATGGTGCATAACGTGGTGCTTGTGTGAAAAACACGTGGTTAGTAAAAGCACCAAAAAAATATGAACCATACTAACTAGAAGGTGGTGTACACATCGGTATAGTATTTGGTGTTAGAGCTGATGATGATGGACTCAATGTATGTACTCCCGATTAGGGGTGAGCATTCGATCGAATCGAATCGAATCGAATTGGAAATTTTTGAGTTAATCGAGTTTTGAATCTCATTTATCATCCTAACTTTGTTTGAAGTTTTCTCGAATCGAGTCGAGTGAGATGGAATTCAAATCGAATCGAATATATTTGTTCGAGTTAAATTTTAAAAAATAATTTTGGGTCCTTGTAACCACTGTCACCCATCGTAAAAAAAATTTGTCCACCTTAATCAAATTTTTTATTAACTTTCATCACCTCATAATTGATTTATTAATTTTTTATATATTAGTTAGATTCTTTGCTTGCTTAGTTGTTTCAATTATCTTCAGATTCTTGTCACTGTGTATTTTGGAATTAAAAAATATATTAAATGTAAAAATATGATTTTTTAATAAAAGTTATTTTAAAAATAAAATGTGAACTTGATACCAATATAAAATGTTAACACGAATATTTTATGGCATAATTAATAATTCAATTTTAATATAAATATTCAATATGATTAAGCAATTCAATAATATAAATAATATAAAATGTGAAATTTAATTTAATAATATAAATAATAGATATAAATAAAATTATTACTATTTATGTTTAGTGATTTTTTTTGGATAATTTTGATTTTTTATTTGAGAGTAAAGGGTGAGAAGTAAAAGTATAGGGGGAAAATAAAAAGTTTTGGGGAATAAAAGTTTGAGGGAAAGTAAATAGGGGGAGTAAAATTTTGGAGGGAAAATATTAAAAAAAAATGGAGGGGGAGGGTTTGGGGTAGATGGGAGGTGGAATGGGAAGGAATAAAAGTTTTAGGGGAAAAGTGGGAGGGAGTAAAATTTGGGGGAAAATAAAAGGTTTTGAGGGTTTTGGGGAGTAAAATTTAAGAAAAGTAAATGAGAGAGTAAAATTTTGGTGGGAAATGGATTTTGGGTAGATTGGGGGGTTGGGAGGGGAGGGGAGTAAAAGTTTTGGGGGAAAAGCGGGAAGGAGTAAAAGTTTTGAGGAAAAGTAAAAAGGTTTAGGAGTTTGGGGTAAAAATGTAAAATATTATAGCTTGATATTCGAATTATTCAAATTATTCGAGTTATTCGAATTCGAAAACTCAACTCTATTCCAACTCGAAATTTGAAAAAAAATTCGAGTTGATTCGAATAACTCAATTAACTCGAATAACTCGATTCGTTTAACTCAAAATTCAAATTTTTTCGAGTCAAATCGAGTTTTGCTTACTCCTACTCCCGATCACGACCTCATGTGGGATCATGTTGGCTTTCTACGACAAATTTCTCTACTCCTTTCCTCCTCCGACAATAGATATGACTTACCGTAAAGTCTAAACCATGCCATGTAATTCGAAGACGTCTTCAAATCCGATCAAACAATTTGTTTGCACATAGTTACAAAATCGTACCTATGTTCCCAGATGTACATATACTTGGCATGGAATTTAGGCCAATCTTCATCGATTCTTCCTTGCAAGTCAATCTTGTGAAGTTCATTGAGGTCCTAGGATGAGGGTGAAATATTTTGCACAAACCCAAACTGTTGCATCACTCGATAAGATTTATGCATCTCCACCATTAAAAAAACTATCATTGGCACTTTGACGTGCTAGATATTACGATTTGTTAAAAATTCGTTCAGGATGCATTATTGAATTCTCAAATCAGAGTATGACACCCATTCAAATTACAATACGAAATTATAAATTTTGTTATGTACCTAATAATTTCAAATCCTTACGTAGTTATTATATAATTGAAAATTTCAAAAACTAACCACCGATTTTAATTTTTTGTACTTCAATTGCCCGATACATCTCTCGGTACAATGTAGCCAAGACAGCTAATCTCCAGCTAAGTCGCCCGACTTCTTTGAAGTTGATTAGTTGTAGGAGTCACCTTAAATGTACCAAATTTTGAGATTTATCTGGCATTAGAAGACCTCTGATTAACCTCACTATGAGTGCTTGAGCGAATTGTTTTCTTTCAGTCGTACTAGAAGAGTTGTCGAGATGTGAGAAATTGTCTTCTAACCATTTCATTTCTACCTGGCTACCACTAAACTTATCTGGAACCTTGCTTAATAAGCAGTGGCAAATTGTGCTCCAATCGCCAATGCCAACTACCCTTGTAACGATTGACCCATCAATCGATAAATCGAGTTGTAATGCCATATCCTCGAGTGTAATCCTATGCTCATCACATGTTGTTGACCCGAGAATGTTTCCTTTTTTATTTCTAATAACAATCCCGGAACATGATTTTAGGGAATAAATTTGAAAAGCCCCATCGTAGTTAATTTTAGTGAAAGAGTTCTCTAGAGGCCTCTATTTTTTAAACTCAATCCTGTTTACAGGTAACTTCTTTTTTGTAGATTATGATTTGAATTGTCTATTATAATATTTGAATTGATATTAATATATTTTAATGATATTCAACAATTTAAATAATAATATTATTTTATGTTAATTATTGCAATTAAAAATATAATATTTTAAAAAATTGATTAAATATTAAACACGTAAAATCACATGTAAAGCTAGTAAATAAGGCATAAAGATAAATTTAGCCCCTAACATTTACTCATTTTATCATTTTTGGTCATTTGGCCCTCAACCTTTAAATTTTAATCAAATTGTTTGCTTTTGGATAGAAAAACTCACTAAACTATTAAAATTTTAATGGCATTGAGGTGGTATCTCATGTCCTTCACTGCTAACATAAATAAATATTTTAAAAGTTTGTATGAAGGTTTTTTTAATTTTTTTTGTTTTTTAAATATTTTTATTAATTTTTTATGAATTATATGTGGACTACCACGCGAGGGCTACATCAATGTCATTAAAATTTAAACAGTTCAGTTAGTTTTCCGCCCAAAAGCAAGCAATTTGACTAAAATTTCAAGGTTAAGGGTCAAAATAACCAAAAAAAAAAGAATAAGGGCCAAAATAGTAAAATCAGTAAACATTAAGAGCTAAATTTATCATTATTCCTTAAAATAAATCAAAGAAATTTAGATTTAAAATATTATATTAAAAAGATTATAGTACATAGACATTTTAATTTTTTATTGTAAGATTTTTATACCAACAAACAAATTAATTCATGAAAAACAATTATAATTAATAGTAACAAAAAAATGATTATAAAAATAAGAACAATAAGATTAAATTAGAAAAAGAGTCCTACAAACTGTAATATCTGTATAATAATTAAATTATGTTTAAAATAAATTATCTAATATAATTTAAAAGGGATAAATATCAAAATTACACATGAATTTTGATTTAATGTGCAATTGTATATATGAACTTTAATTTTGATTTAATCATATACATTTAAAAAAATAAATACATCAATTTATTTTTATATTAGATAAATATAATTATTTATGTATGCAATACATAAACATAAAATGATGCTATATCAATAATTGTATTAATGCCAAGATGATTAGTAATGATATTGATCATTTAGTGATATTTGAAGAACTACCGCCTAAGATCGAGATTTCCTAGAAGAGGATAGTCGTTTGAGTATTCTTGTGAGTTCAAGTAGTAACAAGTTTTTCTCGTATTTAGGCTTCGCCTATTTCATTTCTACCAAAAAAAATTGTATTAATAATTTATAAGAATTGGATCAAATCAAACTTTTATGTATAAAATTGCACAAAATCAAAGTTCATGTATATAATTGCATATTAAATCAAAGTTCATGTATAATTTTGGGATATAATCCAATTTAAAAAAAGGTAATGAGTAGAAGAGTAATTTACCTAAAGTGAAAATAAATACTTAAAATGAATAGTGCCACATGTTTGTTTATTTAGAACCTTATAATAATGACATATTGGCATAATGACATATTTGACCCTTCAACTTTACAAAAAAAATCATTTTAGCCATTCATTTAATTTTTTCGCCTTTTTTAGCCCTTAAACTTGCATTTTTTTGTCAAATCACCCTAAAATGGATGGAAAAATGTAACGTTTGTTAGCTTTGTTGACATGGATGACATGTCAACATTTAATTAATTTTTTAAAATTTTAAAAATAACAAATTTTAAACAATTTCAAAATCATTAAAATTATTAAAAAATATAAAAAATATTTTAAATATTTCTTAAAGTTTAAAATTTTAGTTAAATGCTAACATTTCATCTACATTGCAATTCACGTGTATGCCACGTCAACAAAGTTAACAAGTGTTAACTTTTCCATCCATTTTGAGGTCACTTGACAAAAAATGCAAGTCAAAGACTAAAAGAGGAAAAAAATTAAATGGAGGGTTAAAATGATCTTTTTATAAAGTTGAAAGGCCAAAAAATCATTATACCAATAACATTATATATATATGGGGTATATATTCAGGTTATGGAAATGATCCTCAGGTGGTGCCAAGTGTACATGCTTTAATTGATTTAAAAATTTTTTTTAATAAAACAATCCTAAATGTTAAGTATATAAGTTATAATTAATTTTTCGAATAATCAAGCAATTTCTCAGTATTACTTTAAATCTATATAGTATTTTAACTAGTTAAACATTTTATTTATAGTACAATCAAGTAAATCTAGTTTTAAATAATTAAAATATAATTTATTAATTGCTTTCTCCTAATGAATTGCCTAATATCTTTATTGTAACCCTTAGTAGTACATTCTTTATGTTTATATAATTTAATTCTATAAATAATTATTTGACACAAATTTAATAATTTTTACCTTGTGATAATTATATTAAATCATATATATAGCAAGGTTTTACCCTCAAAAAATTCTATAGCAAGGTTTTATTTTGTTTGGTTGTCATAGTTTTTATTGTGCTAAGTATACATAATATGATTTTAATTTTAATAAACTTTAAATAAAAAATTTTAATGTGAACTTTTTTTAAAAATTTATAAAAGTTATAATTAATTTTGATTACATATATTATGACACTTAATGGATTAAAGTTTAATTTAAATCACATATAACATATAAGTTATAATTAATTTTAAGATCCACCAAGCAATTTCTCAATATTATTTTAAACCTAATAGAGTATTTTAATTATAATTCTAATTACTTAAATATTTTATTATATCATATATTTTTACATTTATATTACAATTCACAATAATTATTATTATTTATTTCAATGTTAATAGCCTAATATCTTTATTCTAACCTTGGTAAGAGTAAATTAGATTTTGACTTTTCTACAATATAAATATGCACTGCATTCTTTATGATTATACAATTTAAAGGACTACCTAAAAAAAGTTATTTGAAACAAATTAATAAATTTTAACATACGGTGATTATACTAAATCATAATATATATATTCTATAATGAAGTTCCAACAAAAAAAATTACTTTGCTTAAGTAGAGTTTAAATTTGGGAGAATTAAGAAAATATGCCAATTTCGAACTGAATTTAGCATTTTCAATTAGTTTTTCTCAAATTTAAGGAAATATGTCGGTTTTATAAAAAAGAGACAAAAATATCCCTTGTGGGGCATGTTGTATGTTGATCTGGTAGGAGAGAGATGAAAGCATAACCTGTAGGATGCGTTTTCACCTCTCTCCTGTCATGTTAACATAAAATGCACCCAACAGGGATATTTTTACTTTTTCTTTTTAATTTAAAAATTTTAAACCATTGGGCAACGGCTAGTTTCCCAACTGTAACAATTTTGTCCCATTCGTCACCTTTTTTTTTCAATGATTCATTTTTTTTTCAAACGGTTATTTTTTTATATAGACCTTACTTGTTTTTTTTTTTCATTCAATCCAATTCTCTCTATCCTATTCATCTATTCTCCCAATTCTCTCAACTATTTTATTCTCAATTTTTCATTCAATTTCTCTTAAATTCTTCTTCTCTCAATTTTCTATTTTGTAATTTCTTTGATTTTATTTGATTTTCATAATTTTAAAATTTCTTAAAATGTTAATGTCTCTAATTTGTTTGGATCACAAACACATTTTCGGCGTCCAATTACAAATGGTAAGAAAATATTATTATTATTATTATTATTTTAATTAATATAATTATTAAGTTGTTAATATTATTAATATTATAATTTTTTATGTTTATATAATTAGATCGAAGATTTGATTATTGAGACATATATCACAATTTAAGTGCAAGGGCACTGCGTGTTATTGAACAACACTTGGAAGATGTGGGATTCTTGCACGTGTCTAGTATGCTCAGGGGGACTAAATTAGATCCCGCACTTATTAGCACTTTGTTGGAAAAATTGAGACCCGAGACATACACATCATGAATACGATCCAACTCCGGAGGTAGCTCTAACTGATAGGTGATCAGTCCAACACGTTTTAGAATTTGATACGGCCCAATGAACCTAAGCCTCAACTTGCCCTTACATCCAAACCGAAGGACCTTCTTCTACGGAGATACCTTAAGAAAGACTTGGTCACCCATAGAATACTCGATACTCTTTAGATCTGAATAAGACTTCTGTCTATCAAAAGTTGCTAAGACGATCCCGAATTAGTCTAACCTTGTTCTCAGTCTCAAAAACTAGCTCAAGACTCAAAACCCATCTCTTGCCGAACTCAGTCTAACACAACAGGGTACGACACTTACAACCATACAGAGCCTCATAAGGTGCCATCTAAATACTAGATTGGAAGCTGTTATTATACACGAACTCAGCTAGTGGCAGAAACTTCTCCCAACTACATAAAAAATCGATCACACAACTTCGTAACATATCTTTCAGTATCTGAATCACCCTATCAGGTTGTCTATCTGTTTAAGGATGGAACACAGTATTGAAGTCCAATCAAGTACCTAGCGCATTATGAAGTTTCTTCCAAAACCAAGAAATGAAACGAGGATCTCTATAAAAAATAATCAAGATCGGAACCCCATGGAGTCTAACAATCTCGGAAATGTACAGTTTAGCCAACTTTTGAAGGGAATAGTCCAACCTAACCGAAAAAAATGTGCAGACTTGGTCAAAAGATCCACATGACCCAAACAGAATCATTCTTAATGGGTGTTTATGACAACCCATTAACGAAGTCCATAGTCACCCATTCTAATTTCCAAAAAAGAATCTTAACGGGTTAAAGCAAGCCTGAAGACAATTGGTGCTCAGCCTTACCTTGCTAGCACGTCAGACAATAAAATACAAAATCCACTACCTCCCGTTTCAGCATGAACGACTAGTATAACTCTTGTAGACCCTGATACATCTTATTTTCATCGGGATGCATAGTATAAGGGATATTATGCGCTTCTTGCAAAAAAAATTACCTCAAATCAGAGTCGTTAAGAACACAAACTCAACCTCGAAAACACAATACCCCATCACTGTTTAGCCCAAAATCAGAAGTACTACCTTCCTCAACTTGACAAAACCATAGAATCAAATAGTCATCACCCAAATACTTAACTTGAATCTGATCAATCCAAGTCGATTTCACTTGTAACTCGACTAACAGACTACCATCATTAAATAGACTTAGACAAGCAAACATCGCCCTCAAATCAGTTATCTCTCTATGACTAAGAGTAATGACCACAACATTGGCCTTACCGGGATGATACTCAATAGTGCAATCATAGTTCTTAAACAAATCAATCCATTTACGTTGCCTAAGGTTAAAATCCTTCTGAGAAAGGAAATGCTTAAGGCTCTTGTGATCAGTGTAAATGATACACATCTCACCATACAAATAATTTCTCTAAATTTTTAAGACGAAGACAACCGCAACCAACTCAAGATCGTGTGTGGGTTAGTTACCTTCGTGTGTAAGTAGTCATTGGCTTATTGTCTTGCATTAGAACACAACCCAACCCGACATGTGATGCATCACTGTAAACCACGAACTCTTTACCAAATTCAGGTTGTATCAGAAATAGAGCCTGAGTCAAAACATATTTGAGTTTCTCAAAGCTCAATTGTTGCTCATTAGTCTAGAAAAATAGTGTGGTCTTACACAAAAACTTAGTTAGAGGAGTTGTAATAAGCGAAAAACCCTCAACAAATCTTCGGTAATAACCCATTAAACCCAGGAAGCTGCAGATTTCAAACACATTCATAGGCTATTTCCACTTAAGCATAGTCTCGATTTTCTTAGGACCAACTCGGATCCCCTCAGTAGAAACCACATGACCCAGAAAAGTGACTTCTTTTAGCCAGAACTCACATTTGCTCAACTTAGCGTAGAGCTTTTTCTCATGGAGTATCTAAAGAACTACACTAAGATGCTCATCAATCCATTACCACTATTGGTCGATCCATGACCTCTAGGTGGCTGTTGTACTACCCTCTTAACCTGAACCAAACCCAAAGCTGGAGCTTGTACCTGATCATAGTGAAGTTGACAATGCTTGATGCAATGCTCCATAGATCCGCACCGCAGACAAGCTCCAGCCTCCTCTAACATTCACTCGGATAGCATCAACCATAATCCCCACAGACATGGGCATCAATAACAGTAACTGGTGCCTCTACCTGAAAAGGCCCATCAAATGTGACCTCTTAGAACAAAGCTAGAGGGCTCCAAATCACTTTTCGTCTTAGTCTGACCCATCTTTCTGTCTCTCTTTTCGCGCTCCATGCGCTTAACCTTCTCAGCAATTTTCACCTTGTCCACCAAGACGACAAAAACTCACTTCCTCTATGGAGCTATCAAAACCTTGAGGTCATACCTCAACCCTTCCTCAAATCGGATGCTCTTGTCATAGTCGGTCGACACAAGCCCACGAGCATATTTGCTCACTATAAAAAACTTAGCCTTATACTCGACCACGATTCTATCCCCTTGAGTAAGGCCCACAAACTCGCCTCTACGAGCCTTCACATAACTTTCCCCCACATATTTGCTCTAGAAGGTACTCTTAAAGTATTCCCATGAAATCTAATTGGGCTGAGTACCCTACTCAACGGTCAGCCACCACTGATAAGATTTATCACGAGGCAATGACACTACATCTTTTAATTTTTGCTCAAGAGTGCAGTTGATATCATTGATGATCCTCTTTGTGACTTCAAACCAATATCGACCATTGTCGGGGCAACTCCAGTGACACCACTAAATAGTTCAACACCGTTGGGTTAGAGTTGTGTAATTACGGACCCACAACTCACAGATCCGATATGGGTCCCAACGACCCTCTCTAAAACTCTCAACATGACTTGAGACAATTTGTCATCCCCAACCGTTTAAGATTGAGACCCAGTCTCAATAGTAGGTGTACTCGGTGTTTCACTTGTATCCAGATTAGGCATACTACCCATCGAGGACGGCTCAGCTCTAGCTTTTCTTCCACACTTGCCACGCGTACGACTACCTTGGCCACACATTCCTCGCACACTCCTTATAAATTATCTACATTATCAGAATTTTATTTATCATTTTTTATGTTTATTAACAGATATTTTATGCTCAGAAATTTATTAGAAGATTTTATGAAATTTATAGAGTTGTTACTATTTCTAACTATCGCAGAGTAATTCTAACATTTCAAAGTTTTTCAAAACTAAAAGTTTAGCTAAGTCAGAAGTACTTAAAGTATTGGCGTCGGATACTCGGTGTTCTAAAAACTCATTTTTTAGAATTATACAAAAAGACATTTTGTTTAAAAACATTTTTCACAAAAAATTGAACCCAAAGTCACAGCCCAAGTTTTGAACCTGGTTCTGATACCACCAAATGTAACACCTAAACTCAACCTAGACGTTATAGCCAGATCTGGAGATGTTATTGTAAATTCATTCGAAAACCCAGAATTAGTTGGTTTTGAAAAGATGTCGTTAACACTTGTTATGTAAAAATCTAGTTTATTAGAGAATATATCTTTTTAACCAATTTAATGAAAACTTTTTTTACATGTACATATTATAATCATTTGAGTTTGTAGCGGAAAAATTTTGGTTGTCTTCAGTTTTGAAATAACGGTTTGATATTGTAAAATCCATCGTCTTGCTGATCAAATTTAAGTCCACCAAAAATGTTTTTACAGTTAAAATCTAAAGATAAAATCCATGAATTTTAACAGTCCTAAAATGTCGAAAATAGTCCGTAAAATCAAAATATTAAAAACCATATCAAAATAGCATAATTTAACAAAAATTATATAACCAAGCTCTCGACACACCAATCCATCACAAGTCTTAGGGTTACCTGAAAGTAAACAGACAAACTGAGAGTGAGCTTACAAGCTCAATGTGTAACATAATAGAATATCAACAGATATTAATCAAACATATATCAGAGACAGAATTCGTATCAGATTATAACAGATGCAAATTTACGATCCTACCCCCATCCGCTACACACCATCTCTAACCATCCCAACACACAAAATATGATATTTAAATACACATCCAGCTCTACACACCGCTTAGTGTCGGTATGACACTTTTCATAATATTCGCAGTTTAGCTGCCTGATCATTAGGCAATTTATCGCCATTTACAAAAATATGTATGGCTGTGCCACTAGATATGGTAGAGGTACATCTACCCACACTTCCTCCATATACACAAATCCCACCCCAGTGTACATACAAAAATTAATAGATAACTGAATATACATATAATACATGCTCTCATAATAGATACGGATCAGACTTACCAAAAATACAGTTTATGTTGTGCATACCTCATATTTATCATACAACACATATAAATATTTTTATGCTAATAGAACATAAGAAATCATATTCTAAAACTTAATTAATGCAATATAAGCTTTACGAAAGGCTTACGTTCGACCCAAACGATGCTTACAGCCCTAGGTAAAATTTAGAATTTTGGACCCACACGGCCTACTAGGCCATCCCGTGTGGCCTACACAGCCCAATTAGCTTAGACCATGTGGCTCAACAGTTTGTCACACGGCCGTGTGGCGTCAACAGTTTCGGATTTCAACTTTCGTCATTCATTATTTTCTCAATTTTTCTTTACAAACTTGATCCGATTTTGATAAGTAATCAACTACGAGATTTCCAGTACTTAAAATTAACAATTAATTGCTCAAATTAGTAACGATTTATCCAAAATTAACCCTTGTTTTCACAACCATAACTCTAATTTAATAAACTTGAGTTCACCCAATAACTACCAACTTAACAACAACTACTCACCCAAAACAAATCAGTAATTCCAACAAAAATTACACTAACGGTGGAACGTTAATCCCGAGATCCTCACCTATCAAAGATTCACGCAAATTAAAACTACATAGCGAAAAGAAATCAATTCATCCATCAAAATCCTCTAGAAAGAATCTAATAGAGAACACTTACTCAAAGATTGATAAATGATTAGCTGTGTGATGAGACGTAATATGAAATAGCAAAGAGAACTTAATGCTCACAAGCAAAATCGTAGTGAAAGAACAGAATAGAAACCGCACAGAAAACAAGAGAAAGAAAAAGGAAGAACTTAAGCATAATATCAATGGTAAAACAAAATAAAGAAATTGCCAAAGAAAATGAAAGAAAACAATTGAATTCCTTCACTGGGAAACAAATTGGAATGCACGAATGGAATTGGTGAGAGAGAAAGAAACGTGACTAGAGAAGCAAATTTTTAGGGATATTAATCCCATATTTTTTTAATTCAAAATAAAAAAGAAAATGGGATAAAAATAAAAGAAAAAGAACAAATGGGAAATATGGGGAAAGGGGGATTCGGGAAAAGAAAATAAATTAAAATAAAATTAATTTAAAATAAAATATATATTTTTTAACAAAAACCAATTTCAAATGAACATAATATTCTGACAACTTATCAGATTTTCCCCATAAACAGAGTTCGATTAAACCACAACCTCTACATTGTTGGCTCAAACAGAAATAGCAAAAATATTACCAATTCGCTCACACAAGAATTCGAACACAAGACCAGAGACAAGCTAACACCTTGCCACTAAAACAGTAAGCTCATTCTGACATAGGTCAACTGAAAATAAAATTTAAATCAAAAGGCTAGAGTTAGGGATAGGGACAAAAATAGTAAAATTCTCAAAGAATAATATTTGAACCCATGACCTCAAACACACATCCTAAGCCCTTAACCGCTGAAAGAGATACTGATCAGTGACATAATTTAAAAATTATAAATTCATATTTTTGGGGCATTACAGCTCTCCCCATAAAAGGAATTTCGGCCTCAAAATTAACCAGATTCAAACATATGCGGATATCGCTGCTGAATCGAGTCCTAAGGTTCTTAAGTGGCTTCCCCATTACTATGATTCCCCCATAGAACCTTAACTAAATGAATGGTTTTTCGCCTCAAGACCTTATTGTCTCGATCCAGAATCTGAACTAACTCCTCATCGAAGGTCAAATCTGGTCTTACTTCAATCTCCTCAACATACACAATGTGAGATGGGTTAGACCGATACCGCCTTAACATAGAGGGGTAGAACACATCACGAACACAATGCAACTCCGGAGGTAGCTCTAACTAATAAGCGATCAACCCAACACGTTTCAGAATCTGATACAACCTAATGAACCTAAGGCTCAACTTGCCCTTACATCTAAACCGAAGGACATTCTTCGACAGAGATACATTAGGAAAGACTTGGTCACACATAGAATACTCGATATCTCTCTTTTTTAGATCAGAATAAGACTTTTGTCTATCAAAAGCTGCTTTAAGATAATCTCGAATTAGTCTAACCTTGGCTTAAGTCTCAGAAAACCAACTCAGGACCCAAAACCCGTCACTCACCGAACTCAGTCCAACACAACGGGGTACGACACTTACGACCATACAGGGCCTTGTAAGGTGACATCTAAATACTCGACTGGAAGCTGTTATTATACGTAAACTCAACTTGTAGTAGAAACTTCTCCCAACTACCTTAGAAATCGATCACATAACTCCATAACATATCTTTCAGTATCTGAATCACCCTATCAGATTGTCCATGTGTCTGAGGATGGAACACAGTACTGAAATCGGATGCTTTTGTCATAATCGGTTGACATAAGCCCGCAAGCATATCTGCCTAACATTAGAAACTTAACCTCGTACTCGACCACAGCCCTATCCCCTTGAGTAAGGCCCATAAACACACGTCTACGAGTCTCCACATAACTCGCCCCCATATATTTTCTCTGAAAAGTGCTCTTAAAGTATTCCCACGAAATCTGATCGAGTTGAGTACCCTACTCAACGGTCAACCACCACTAATAAGCTTCATCGTGAAGCTATGACACTACACCCTTTAATTTCTGCTCAAGAGTGCAGTCTATATCATTCATGATCCTCTCTATGGCCTCAAACCAATATTTAGCCACTGTTTGGGCGACTCCAGTAACACCACTAAAAAGTTCAGCACCGTTGGGCTAGAGTCGTCCAGTTACCAACCAATGGCTCCCAGTTCCGGTATGGGTCCCAACGACCTTCTCCAAAACTCTTAACATGGCTTGGTATAATGCATCATCCCTAGCAGTCTGAGATTGAGACCCAGTCTCAGCAGTAGGTGTACCGAGTGTTTTACTTGTATCTAGATTGGGCATACTGCTCATTGAGGGCGACTCAGCTCGAGCCTTTCTTCGATGCCCGCCGGGCTCACGAGTACATCGGCCATGCGTTCCTCGCGCACTCATTATAAATTATCTACATTATTAAAATTTTATTTATCCATTTCGTTTGAAAAATATTTTTTCACAAAAAAATTAAACCCAAAGTCACAGCTTAAATTTTTAACCTGGCTCTGATACCACTAAATGTAACACCCCAAACTCAGCCTAGATGTTATGGCCAAATCTGGAGATGTTATTGCAAATTCATTCGAAATCCTAAAATTTGCTAGTTTTGAAAAGATGCCGTTAGCTCTTGTTATATAAAAATTCAGTTTATTAGAGAATATATCTTTTTAACCAATTTAATGAAAACATTATTTTTACATATATATATAGTATAATCATTTGAGTTTGCAGCGGAAAAACTTTGGTTGTCTTCGGTTTTGAAAACATGGTTTGTTATTGTAAAATCTATCATCTTGCTGATCAAATTTAAGTCCACCAAAAACGTTTTTACAGTTAAAATCGGAAGATAAAATCCATGAATTTTAACAGTCCTGAAACGTCTAAAACAGTCCATCAAATTAAAATATTAAAAATAATATCAAAATAACATAATTTAACAAAAATTATTTAACCGAGCTCCCGACACACCGATCCGCCTTAAGTTTGAGGGTTACTTAAAAGTAAACAGACAAACCGAAAGTGAGCTTAGAAGCTCAATGTGCAATATAATATAATATCAACAGATATTAATCAGACATATATCAGAGATAGAATTTGTATCAGATCATAACGAATGCAAATTTACGATCCTACCCTCACCACTACACACCGTCTCTAACCATCCCAACACACCAAATAGGGTATTTAAATACCCATCCAGCCCTACACACCGCTTAGTGTTAGTATGACACTTTTCAGAATATTCGCAGCTTAGCTGCCTAATCGTTCGGCGATTTATCGCCATTTACAGAAATATGTAGCTGTGCCACCAGATATGACAGAGGTACATCTGTCCACACTTCCTCCATATACACAAATCTCACCCCAATGCACATACAAAAATTAATTGATAACAAAATATACATGTCATACATGCTCTCGTAATAAATACGGATCGGACTTACCATAAATATAATTTAATGTTGTGCATATCTGAGGTTTATCATACAACACATATAATTATTTTTATGCTAATAGAACATCAGAAATCATATTTTAAATCTTAATTAATGCCATAGGTCATATTTTAAATCGTTACACACTTGACCCGATTTTGATGAGTACCAACTACAAAATTTCCAGTACCTAAAATCAATAATTAATCACTCAAATCAATAACAATTCATCCAAAATTAACCATTTTCTTTCACAACCACAACTACAACTCCAATTTAATAAACTTGAGTTCACCCAATAACTACCAGCTTAATAACAATTACTTACCCGAAACAAATCAGTAATTCCAACTAAAATTACACCAATGGAGGAACCTTAATCCCAACATTCTCATCTATCAAAGATTCATGCAAATTAAAACTACACAGCGAAAAGAAACAATTCATCCATCAAAGTCCTCTACAAAGAATCTAATAAAGAACACTTACTCAAAGATCAATAAACGATTAGCCGTGTGATGAGACGTAATAGGAAATAGCAAAGAGAACTCAATGCCCACAAGTAAAATCGTAGCGAAAGAAAAGAATAGAAACTGCACAGAAAACAAGAGAAAGAAAAAGGAATAACTTAAGCAGAATATCAATGGTAAAACAAAATAAAGAAATTGCCAAAGAAAATGAAAGAAAAACAATTGAATTCCTTCAGGAAACAAATTGGAACGAACGAATGGAATTTGTGAGAGAGAAAGAAACGTGACTAGAGGAGCAAATTTGTAGGGATATTAATCCCATATTTTTTTAATTCAAAATAAAAGAAAAATGGGATAAAAATAAAAGAAAAAGAACAAATAGGAAACGTGAGAAGAGGGAATTTGGGAAAAGAAAATAAATTAAAATAAAAAAGAATATATATTTTCTAATAAAAAAACCAATTTCAAACCAACACAATATTCTGATAATTTATCTTCGGTTAAACCATAACTTCTATATTGTTGGCTCAAACAGAAATAACAAAAATATTACCAATTCACTCACACAAAAATTTGAACACATGATCAAAACAAAAGCTAATACCTTATCACTAAATTAATAAATTCATTTTAACATGAGATGCCTAAAAATCAAATTTAATGCAAAGGACCAAAGTTAGGGATAGAGACAAAAATAACAAAATTATCAAAAAAATAAAATTTGAACTCAAGACTACAAAATTCATTTTTTGGTGTTAAAATTATAGATAATTATTTTAATATAATATTTCCAAATTTCATAATAAAACATATATTTTATTTACTAATAATATGTATTCAATTTTTCATGTTAAGATTAAATTTGCATTACATTTCATTTTTCATGTTAAGCTTAAACATATATTTTATTTACATAAAAATTGTTAAGAATGGACTGCTGATGGTGTAGTGTATCTATCGTTTCAGATGATAAAGTCCATTAATTAGGCTGAGGTAAAAATTGTTGGTTTTTAGGAAAAAGTGGTTCGTTTATCTAGGCAGTACTTTAGTTTCCAATAAAAATCTTTTTTTTTTTAAAATTATAGAAATGAGCTCATTTTTTAATTATTTATCGGAATGGTCCTTTTTCGAGAAATCGCGTCTACGTCAGCGCGTGTCAGGGTACGCGTCAGGAAATCGCGTCCACGTCAGAGCGAGATGCTGACGTGGATGCGATTTCGGCCCGCGCGTGAACAGTACCCAACAGTCAAAAAAATAAAATATCGGGCCCATTTCGATAAATTTTAAAAATATAAGGCTTTTTTGGTATTTTGAAAAAATAAATTTTGAATCTTTTTATACTTGTATTTATTTTTTTAATCAATTAACTCTTCAATATTACATCAATAGCAACAAGTACAAAAAAGATTCAAAATTGTTACCAACAAGATTTAAACCAAGGTACTGAGGGAAAAGAGCAAACATCTTAACCAACTAAGCCAAACTAATTAATTGACATATTATAGAAATACTGTTATTATCTTAATTATATTACTTACGTTCTAACGATTTATCGGATCTATTCCATATACGTGTCAAATCAGAAAAAATAATACAACAATTCTGTAAAAAAAATCCGGTGTTTACTTCAAATAAATAAGGAAAATAATGATTTGAATGTTTCAAAATTCAATTCTAAACCGAAAAAATCGAAATTTAGGGGCAAAAAAGGATCTTTTTCGATGAAAACTGCGGCAAACTGCCTTCGGTTAGCGCGTAGATCTCGAAAATTTATTCGAAATAAAAAAAAATCGTCTCAATCGGACAACCGAGCCAAAAGTTATGGCCTTTCAAAGTTTTCCAAGCTAAAAAACATAAACTGTTCATCCACGTCAGCAAATTGCGTCCTCGTAGGCGTGATTTGTGTCCACGTAAGCAAAGCGCGCTGACGTGGACGCGATGTTCTAACACGTCCCCTGACATCGCGCTGACGTGGATGCGATTTCGGGAAAAATGGCCCATTCCGGTAAATAATAAAATACCGGGCCCATTTCGATAAATTTTAAAAAAATAGGGTTTTTTTTGGTGATTTGCCCAAATACTCAAACATATGATATAATTTTAATTTATCTAATTAATATAAAACAACTTTATTCAAAAAAATAACTAATTAACACAATTAACTATAATATTAATTAAAATAGTTAAAATTTTATTTTATATTAATAAAATTATCACGACTTCTTTGTTACATAAAAAAATTAACTTATAATTATAATTATAATTATAATTATAATTATAATTATAATTATAATTATAATTATCATATCCTTTTTCCTATATTTATATTTAAATTTTCATTTAAGTAATAATTCTATTTTAAAATTAGCACAATTTTTAACTAATAATTATAAATTAAATTATAATTATTTTTAAATATATAATTATCACAAATTCTATTAAATTATAATTTTTAATGTATAATTATCATAAATTTTATTTTACTTTAATTTTTTTATTTTTAAATAGAAAATAGATGATATCTCATTAATTAAAGAATTGTTTCAAACTTGTGTTTTTATATAGATTATAGATTATAGATTATAGATAATTATTTTAATATAATATTTCCAAACTTCATAATAAAACATATATTTTATTTACTGATAACATGTATTATCGATTTTTCATGTTAAGATTAAATTTGCATTACATTCATTTTTTTAAATGATTACATTGATAACTTAGAATATACAAATAATTATGTAGACTTTAAAATGTATTAAATATAAATTGATATATCACTTATTATTTTATGGTGTATAGTTGATGCACTAAATGAATCATTCTGTTGATTTGAGATATTGAAATAAAATAGCTTTTTTAAAAGCTTTAAGAATACTAAGTTTTTCTTCATAACATAAAGATGTGGATTTTTTGCAGTTGTATTTAAGTTTTCAATCAAAGTAAAAATGATAGATTTGTCAGTTCTCGATAAAGGGTAGGTTAACAACCGACAAAGTTTAAGACAAAATCTCATATAATTTATAAATATTATCTTTTGTCTAGACAATTGAGCCCATGATTATAAAATAAAATTGTATTTACAAATGACTTCAAAAGTCGGCGACTTTCCCTTATGACCAAAAGGTATTCATAATAATTTCATCGGTTTTTTACAAAATTATTATAAAAAAATAAAAAATAACTAAAATGTTATTTTTTTATTTATTAAAATATTATAAAATTTTTTTATTTACCAAAATATATCAAAATAAAAAAATAAAAACCTGCAAAAAAAACCTGACAACAGTCTGATCAGGCCAATCACATTGGCGGCACCAAAGGTGCCAAAGTGATTGGCCTGACCAAAGGTGCCAAATAGATTGGCCTGACCGGACTAAAATGTAACTCTCTGCAGTTTCAAGGACCTGACATGCAAATTTACCATTTTAAATTTTGAAAGTGAATTGCTGCCGCTGTCCGTGAGAGGCGCACTAAAATTGAAATGTGGCTAATTGCCTTCTAAGCCCTCCTTATTTATTATTTTCTTTTTATTCCCCTTCAACTCACTTTTTTATTTAATAAACAAGCCCTCAACCTATATTTGTAGTTAAATAAGCTCTTAATCTATTATTTTTACTCATAAAATTCCTTTATTTTATTATTAAAGTAAATATATTTTACTTCTCCTAAATTTTTACTCATAAAAGCTCTTAATCTATGATTTTTACTCATCAATTTTTACTTCTCCTTAAAAACATTTTTTCCTAAAAACATTTTTTGAAACATTACTAAACTAAGCCTAAAAGCAATAGTTTATTAAAGTAAAATAGAGTTATTACTTTTTAATAAACTTATTAAAGTAAAATAGAGTTATTACTTAATTAGAATTCTAAGTATCTTAATTATCACTTAACTAATATTATAAATTTTGGTAATTTGATGAGAATAGTTTATTAAAGTAAAATAGATTTATTACTTAATTAGAATTCTAAGTATCTTAATTATCACTTAACTAATATTAGATTTAATTAAAAAATTAATAGAAATACCATGCATGCCTTATTGAAAAACCAGAAGTAATAATAAAATTGATCACCCATAAATGTAACCTAAATAGAAAAAATAAATTATAATTATAAACTATTCTCATCAAATTTAGTAAATTTTTTTATTTAATAAACTATTCTCATCAAATTACCAAAATAATACATAAAATGCGAATTAGTTTATTCTTTTTTAAATAGCTTTACTTTAGGTAAAATATATTTACTTTAATAATAAAATAAAGGGCTTTTATGAGTAAAAATCATAGATTAAGAGCTTATTTAACTACAAAAATAGGTTGAAGGCTTGTTTATTAAATAAAAAAGTGAGTTGAAGGGGAATAAAAAGAAAATAATAAATAAGGAGGGCTTAGAAGGCAATTAGTCACATTTCAATTTTAGTGCGCCCCACACGCACAGCGGCAGCAATTCACTTTCAAAATTCAAAATAGTAAATTTGCATGTCAGGTCCTTGAAACTGCAGAGAGTTACATTTTAGTCCGGTCAGGCCAATCTCTTTGGCACCTTTGGTTAGGCCAATCACTTTGGCACCTTTGGTGCCGCCAATCACTTTGGCACCTTTGGTGTCGCCAATGTGATTGGCTTGATCAGGCTGTTGTCAGATTTTTTTTGCAGGTTTTTTTTGGTATATTTTGGTAAATAAAAAAATTTATAATATTTTGGTAAATAAAAAAAGGGATAACATTTTGGTTTTTTTTATTTTTTATAATAATTTTGTAAAAAACCCTAATTTCATCTATTAATTATTTTAACATAAAATTAATCTGAACTCATTACATATATCATAATTAAATTTATCACTAATATAATATATACCAACCTAATCAAATATAAATACGTAGCAATTTACACACAATGTAATTTAAATAAATTTATTTCCAACTAATTTTCTTTAACTTTAGTGAGATCAAATTTTACCAAAATCATAATCTTAATAAATTAAATAAACTTTATTTTTATAGAAAATGTTCTTAATATCCATAAATTAAAATAACTGAAAACTGTGTCCATAATAGAAAAATATTTACAAACTCTTACTAAAACGAAATATTTTGAAATGACATTACACCCATATGAACAGTGTGCTCATAAAAACTTTGAGTGTTAGTCATTTAGTAAGCAGATCCCAATATGATCATATGAACAGTGTGCTCATATGGAGTTTGTCCCAATATGCTTTAAAAAATAAAAAATAAAACCTTACTCCCACTGAACTTGTGGCATATACAATCATCAACCAAATCCATCTCTAAAAAAAATGAGATAATCACTTAGTGGAATTTGTAATACCATTAACGGAAGGCTTACATAATTCCATAAATGAATTTCTTTAATTTGTGAACCATTGACTTTGCATCACCGAATACACAGTTTTCTGGTTGCACCATATAAATAATGGTCTCATCAATGTTTCCATTTAGAAACACAGTTTTGACATTTATCTAATATAACTCAAGGTCAAAATATGTCACTAAAGCCATTATAACTCTTTCTCTACTAGTCGTTCTTAATGACATTGGTTCTTGAGGTTGCTGAGTTTGTAATTTAACTGTGAGGTTCTTTGAAATTGTCTTAATATGGAGTTACTATTTGAACAATATCAAGTATAATAAATTGTTCTTGATATTTATCAATAGTAATTAAAAGAATGTATTGAGGAACATCAACTTATTCATCTTCAAAGACAATCTCTTTAATTCTCTCTCTACCCCACAAACTCAACATCCTCAAAGAACAAACATTACCCGTCTTAACAAAAACCTTAGTATTGAAACCTTAAAATTTGTAACCCTTAGATATTTCAAAGTATCCGAAAGGATAAATGGGATCAAGAATATCGTTGGACACAAGTTTTCAATTCCTCTTTTAGAGACATAACCTAATCTCTTTTGTTACAACGAAGTTGAATTCTTAGTTGTTAATTTGAGTTTCTTATTTATTACAGTAGTATGCAATAATTCATTAAATGACGTAATAGTATTAAGTAAAATAGATTATCATAACCTAATAAAGAACCGAAACCAACCAATTTTGAATTATGGATTACACTAAATTTTACATTTTTAAATGTACAAGAATAACCGAATTTGTCTAATGATGAAATAAAAATTAAGTTCCACCTAAAAAAAACAACAAAATTCTCATTCAAATTCAAATAAAATCCATTTCTTAATAATAATCTAAAAGTACCTATTGCTTCAATTCAATCAAATTAGTATTGTCTTCGTAGATGTATCTTTCACCATCATTTGACTTTCTGTAGTTCTGACAACCTTGCATAGACATATTGATGTGCGTTGTTGCATCGGAATCTATCCACCAAGTGTATCTAGGTACCAAAGTCAAAGTAGTGCACCTTTCGCACCACAAGAGAAACAACCATCCTTAGTTGAATCTTTTGTGGTGTCATATCTAAAACTTTCTTATTTTTCTTTATGTACCCTATTGAAATTAGATTTGTTAAGAACATACCAATTTCAACTTTTTTGTTCTTGAACACTTACTTTTCAATATCGGTCATAAATTCCATAGTTGTGGTAATCTTATTAGACATAGTGCCTCTAAATGTTTCAATGCATGTGGTGATGTTGGTAAGTATAATGGTAGCTGAATCAATCAAAACAAGCTCACATAAAACTTCAAATATAAACCAAAATAATTTGAGTAAAGGTAAATCTCGTTTTAAGATATCGGACACTCCATTAATATTTCACCTTTGGACAAAATATTAAGACATACAAAAAGTTCACACCTGTCTTTATCTTTAAAGATAGGGTGCCCTAACCACCCAACAGCTATTCCATCCCCATTGTCCATTGAACTCACTCTGAATAATCCTCCTTTTGCCGGATTATTGCCAATGTAATCATAAAAATCTAATTTTTCAGGAATTTTAGACTAAGCTTCTGATAAACTTTGATTTTCGGCTAACCTAACACTAACCCAGCACTAACCCTTCGATATATTTCTTGCTGGAAGTATCATTGATCCCATTGATACGATGATTACTAGCTCCTATGACTCGAATACACATCAATTCTCGGGACTCGCTGTTATCTACTACATTCAAATGGTTATGAGGTTGAATCATTTTTTAAATATCTTTTTTCTATGTAACAAATGACAAAGAAAAAAAGAAATATTGTTTGTCAAAAAAAGAAGAAGAAAACTTGCAATTGTTTTTTTATTATTAATCCCAAGACAAGACTTCTTTCTTTTGGTTCCATATTCCTATCTTGACATAATAAATTGAGTTTTTATAGGCATTTTTTACAATGCTATTGAAATAGCCTTTCTGGCTATATTTTCGATTACTTCGCTCAGTTCATAAAGTATTATGCTCGTTTTAATGACAGTTACCCAATACTCAGGACATTCTTTCCCCGAATCTATACGTGTTTCTGTAGGTTTTACCGTAACTGATTTGTCTGGAAATATACGTACCCATATTTTTCCACCACGATGTACATTTCGTGTCATTGCACGGCGCCTCACTTCATAAGTGATATATTGGTGCAATAATCAAACACTGACAATAAGGACATATCAAGTAATAAATCTTCTTTTGGGCAGATTTATTACTCAGATGTAAACTCGAAGAATTGTCATGTGTTTATTACCACAATTGCACATGTAATTTTGTTAAATATTAACTTTTCTTTAGACCGATAATGATTAACATGACTTAAGTTACATGCACAAAAATTTTTATATTTAACAAAAAAATAACTTTAACAACATAGATCACTTTGGCAATTTATTGTTTCAACTAAATTATTTTACAATATATATTAATATACTAATATTTAAATTTAAAATTTCCATAACAACCAAAGGTCAAATCTGAATTTTTTTATTGCACTATAGTTCCTAAAATAACCCAAAGTAGGGTTGTCTAAATATTGCAATAAAAAATATAAAAACCTTAACCTTCTAACTCTTTTATAATAAAAATAGAAAGTTATGCTACTAAATATTTTACACCAAAAATTTAAAACCATTAAACTAAATATCTTGAAAATCAAAATCATAATAGTTGGTATATCCCACAATCCATACAATAAACTACATCATAATTTAATCAAATATTTGGAACCATAAAATGTAAAAACCAAATATTATAAAGCACTTAAAATCAAATTCTTTAAACTTGTATTACGACTGACATGAGTTTGCATCAAAGCACCTAAAAATTATATATATCCATAACAAAAAATTCACTTTAATGAATGCTCGCCAAACCAATTTGACAAAAATCATAACTTAATTCATAAAGAAAATCAATAACATTAGCACATGTACATTTTAAGGCAATATCATCGTAATTAAACCAATAAAAAATATCTTATCAAATAATGAATTTTAGCACTAATTCGCACATAGAAAACTTAGTTGTTATTAATGGTGAGTTATGTCTTGCATTTTTCTGGCTTTTTTTTCTCTTAGTTAAACTCTATTTTTAGTTTTTCACTTAAACTCTGATTAGTGTAGGTTATCTTAATATTATTTTACCTACGAATTTAGTCTATAAATAGACCATTTTCCACCCTAGAAAAATAACTCATTACACATTTAGGTATTAGCTTTTACAAGCTTTCAGAGAATTTTGTGTTTACGTTTTGAGGATTCTTATTTCGAGTTTCAGGGTTTAGTTTTATCTTCATCTTTGTACTTCATCGTTTTTATCGTTATAGTAGAAATTATCTTTGCTCATGGTTTTTTATCCTCTTCGAAGGGGTTTTTTCACTTAAAATATTTCTTCGATCTTTTCAATTTTTTTTTATATTTTTACTTGTTTGCTACTTAATCGGGTTTATCCCCAATAAATTGGTATCAGAACTAGTTCGATTTCCACAATCAACCCGTTTAGAGATGGCAACTACAAGGGTTGATATTGATAAGTTCGATGGCATCAAAAATTTCAATCTATTGCAAGTTCTAATGACGACAATTCTGATTCAAAACGATCTTGAGAAGGTCCTTCGGAGAGAAAACCTACAAACATGGATAAACAAGAACGAGATAGGTTAGATAAAAAAGTTTTATCCATGATTCAATTATATCTAACAAATACTATGTTGTAAGAGGTTTTGATGGAGAATCGACATTTACCTTATGGAAAAGGTTAGAAACCCTCTACGCGATAAAGTTTCTGGCTAACCTATTAGGATTGAAACAATGTTTATACACGTTCTGCATGGACGAAAGTGATCGCCTTAGAGGTCACATCAGTCAAATTATTACTTTTTTGAATGATTTAAAAAATGATAAGGTTTAAATTGACGATGAAGATCAAGCTATGTTATTATTGTATTCTTTACCCCATTCATACAAGTCTTTTAGGGAGACCATGATTTATGACATAGATAATCTCTTATTTAAGGATATGAAGGGTCATTTGTTGAGCCAAGACTAAATCGACAATGAGTTTGGTTTGGGTATCAAGTAAGATAGAGAAACCTTGAATTTGGTAGCATCAAGGAAACAAGACAATTTGGTAGCATCAAGGAAACAAGACAAGAAATGTCGCTATTGTAAGAAGTGAGGTCACGTTAAGGTAGATTGTTACAAACTGTGAAATAAAAGGGTTGTTGAAAGCAATGAAGAAGATTTAGTTGGTGTTAATTTGGCCAATGACAAGGGTGATGATTTCTTGTTTGTGTCAACTAGTGAAAGCTTCGAGCTTACGTCTAAATGAATCATAGATTCGAGGTGTTCTTTCCACAAGTGTCCCAACAGGGACTGATTCTCCACATATTGTTCAGTTGAAGGTGGAGTTGTGTGCATGGGGAATGGTTCACCTAGTAGGGTAACCGATATTGGTATTGTCAGGCAAGTGTCTAATTTAAAGAAAATTATCATCTCTTTTGGAATTTTGGACTCAAAGGATTGTAAAATCAACATCAAGCCAAAAGACTATAAGGTATCTCGTGGGGCTCTTGTTTTGATGAAAGGTAAAAAAATTGGCAGTCTTTATGTTCTAGAAGGATCAACGGTGATCGGAGAAACATGACTTCCCTGATGCAGTCGTAAACTAACTAAAAATTTAACAAAGACAAGTGCACCTATCAATTAATAGTATAGCTACAGTAAGCAAAGATATCATTATCACGAAGACTAAAAGTACTAGTAATTGTCGTTTTTCTATTATTTAACCAAAAAATTAGAGTGACTGATTAAAAACTAAAATTAACTAATTATATTAACTAAAGAACGCGACAAAGAACAAAATAGGAAAATAACCGATTAACAACCAAGAAGCAAAAGAATACCCATGAAAGAATTCACCTAGATTTCATATGTCATTATCAATCTATATTACGCAATTTCTTGACTTAGTATCTTGATCCGTAGAAGTCCCAAAATTATGCTAATATCTCTCTTCAAGACTAAGAGCAACTGACTCTAGGTTGATTAATTGAAATTTCTTTCTAATTAAAACTCCTATTGTCAAATTAACTCGATCTCTGGATCCCCCTATTAGATGTGACTCTAATCTGGTAGATTTATGTAATCATATTTCTATGATTGCATGTAACTTCACTCAATTACATTAGATCTACTCTTAAAAAAGGTCTATTCCTCCTCTAATTTAAGCACATCAAACATGGATCAATAATCTAGAAATATTAAACCAAGAATTAAGTACACATAATTGAGAACAAAATCTAGTATTTATTGCATAAAATAAAAATCAAAAGATAAAATTCATCATAGGGTTCATCTCCCTATGTATTTAGAAAATTAATTCATGCTTGCAAATAAAAACATCCCAAAGATAGTATAACCGAAAGAAATAAAGAAACTAATATAATCTCTAAAGAAATCAACTGGGAGTCTTCAATCTTGACAGAAATCTGCCTTAGGATTGGCTTCAATGGTGTTTTTCGAGTTGTTTTCTTGAGTATTCTGTGACAGCTCTCTCCTATCTTCTTATTTTTGTCATATATAGGTCTCAGATTGCCCCAAAACCCCTAAAAATCGTGTTTTTTTGCTGTTTGGAGTGCAATTTACGAAATCGACACGGCCTCCCACATGGCCATGTGGTAGCTCGTATGGCTCACACGGTCGTGTGCCCAATCCGTGTGGAATGATTTAGCTTGTGTTGCCCCTGTACCTTGCTCCAATTTTTCAATTTTTGCTCCTTTTGCTATCAAATTCTCTCCTAAGTATAAAAATATGAATTTAAAGGAGTAGGAGCATAAAATTCATAATTTAACATCGAATAATCACCCAAAAATGCATTAAGAACAGGATGAATATTGAATTTAGAGATTTATTACATGTATTAAAAATAGTGGAAGATATAAGTATATGGATTATTGGTACAAGGATTAAATTGTAAAGTATGTAAAAGCATTATGCAAAAAGTGTAAAAGTGATATGTTTGTACGATATGATTTGCCCAAGTAGACGAGATTAGAACTGCTAGGATATTTATGGCATGCCATTAAGGAACCTTAGCACACTCTCTGATTATTAGCACATTAGTGCTCTCCGTTTAGCATATTTGTGCTCTCTGTATAGCACTTTAATGCTCTCTGTTTAATAGTGCATAATAATGCACCTTTGTATCAGTTCCGTATATCCTAAGTGTTCTGTTTAGTCTACTGGACCTCTGCTAAAAGGGTAAACAATTTCCGTTACAAGGTAAAGATTTATCTTCTATTAATGTTCGAAATATTAAATTAGTAAAGTGAAGACGTAAGTAATTTGAATGTATCTGAAGAAGTATAAGAAAGACAATGACTAGTAAGTTAAATATGTAAAAATAAATTGTGAAAGAATAATGAAAATTTATACTAAATGGTGAAATATGATTCATGTATAAAAAGAGTAGTAATTTTTATAAGTTGATTTGAGGACTTAAGGACTAAATTGTGAAATAAGTAAAAAGTTACAAATGAATATGATAAATAAACAAATAAACGAGATATTGGAAATTAAAAATTTTAATAGAATTTAAATATCATGGGTACTACTAAGTCTTCACCGGCTTAATGCGTTTATTTTCAACGCGTAGGTACAGTGATTTTGAAGTGTTGTAATTGAGGTTGTGAGCATCCATCTCATCCCATCTCCAAGTGCCAAGAAGGTATGTTTCAAAATTTTGAATAGAATAGCATGTACTTAGGAAGATCAAGTGTGTTCCAAGTAGTAGGGACTAAAATATAAGTTAAGAAAACTTTATTTTTTTATGTTCAAATTAGTGATTAGCCAGAATCACTTTGGCACCAAATGTAATATTCCTATATCAGGTTCCTTGGGTCAAACCGAATATAGGGGTGTTACATGCAACCTCATTTCAATAAAATAATTAACACCACTCTCCTCACTAGGACTTCTCCCTTAAAAGCTTAGTTACAAACTAAGCATGAAATAATTTGTCTACAAAGTAATTGTTCTAAAACCTAGTTCCTAATAATGAAAAAATAAGTGCTCTCTTTGGCTTGTACATTGTAACACTCTATACCTGGCCCGATCGCTGAGCCCGAATATTAGGATGTCACACCATAGTCACGCATCACACACATTATAAAATGTTACATTAATAGGCAACCGTCCATTTTATTAGACTTTTTACAAATTTTCAAGTCAAGAATGTATTAATCGTCATTAAAACATGTCAAACATACTTCAAACAAACTTATAATATAAATTAAACATGAATTAGAGCCACTTAGCAAAATTCTGAAACAAGTTACACAGGTATCAATACTGAAACAAAGGTATTGATTTTCTCTTATATGATATCAATACCAATTGGAAAATCAATACCAAAATAACATTTTGTTTCTTTTTTAAAAATAAAACCCCAGAATTTATCAGTACCTTTATTAAGTATCGATTATTTTAACTTGAGTATCGATACTCATGGTAAGGTATCGATACCAAATTACAATATTGACTTCTTGCAGATCAAAATATCACAGAGGTATCGTTTTAATAACCTGAATATCGATACCTCTACTTTAGACCACAAAAATACAACACGTCTATGCATTTAATCCATTCCAATAAATATATAATCAACATGCATCATTTACCTCTGTAAACCAATGTCGAAATGACCTAACCCACAATTACATACGCAATTTACTATGAGAAAATACTAACATTTTCATGAAACTTAAATAGACTCATTTAGCATATTATTTACATGTTTATGCATTCATCTCACGTCGTATTATCAAAATAAATAAGATCACATTTAAACGATAATTTGGCACTTGAGGCTATGAAACATAAAAGTGGACTCTATCATCACACATCAGATACATGGATCTCTAACACACCAATTGACTCATAAAGTTGAACATATCCCAAAAAGTGAAGCATAAAGCTAACACTCTCTAACACACCAAACATGTCCCATTGAATGGAGTTTAGCTCACATTCCCTTATCTCTCCAACCTGTCCTAGGGCCTCAATGGCCAAAAATACAATACATATGGGTGAGTACTCACAATCCTATGACATGCCAACTATATCCAACGGTTTCAAGAGATCGCAATGCCAAAATATCCACATTTACACATTTTTAATTATTGATTTAATGCACATCATTTCTGTTCATATTCATCAATTTATATCACAACTTGTACACAATGCATGCTTATCGGGTTCACATTTAATTGCACTTTAAATGCCACAATAATACTCATTGAGCCTTCACATATCCGACCACATATGTGTGCATTAAAATTAGTACATCATATATCACATACAAGTATTCTCACATATTACCTGTCATAATAATATCACATTCCACAATTCAACACATATATACTTACCGAAATTCTGCTCACTTCTGCTGCATATTTGCATTATTAGCATAACATTATCACTGTCATTTGGTATGTATATCATGCCCATAACACAACTCAATTCACAATAGTCATCACACATGTTTCATATCACATTATCGCATCATAATAATCAATCCACAATTATTCACAAAATCACATAATTTGCCAAAATAAAACAAGGGAAATAGAAAGTTTACACTCGGAACTTAGGATAGGGGTTTAGACTATTCCTAAACACCCAATTAACACTATGAATCATGTCTACAAGTAGCGATTCCAAACACTCACTGATCACGCTTTCGCTTAATTGTCGAAAGCTTAAACTAGATTTTTCGTGCATTTTGCCTTGGTCACAGAAGGCTCCAATGGTTTCGATGCTTCACATAAAAACCACACAATATACACAATAAACAACCAGCCAAAGACTCACTTCAAACAATCAAAACACAAGCCTAAGCTAAATTTTCATGTAATCGAAACCTTCGACATAACAAACTTGAATTTCTATTATCTCGGTCCATACTTAATCTTTTTGCTTAAAACTGATTCCGTTCATCTAATTATTTTCCTACGACTAATTCTCAACCTTTAAACTAGTCAAAACTACCCAATTCATGGTATCGAAATTTTTGACATGTTTATGGAAAATTTCATGAAAAATCATTAAAAAATTGAAAATCTTCAACGAGAATTTAAAGCAAGTTTAGAAAACTTCTAATCATGTCAAAACTAATTGAAAAACACTTTGAAACTACGTTTTTACCCAAAATACTAAAATTCACCGTTAACGACCCAATTTTCAACTTTTATTTAAAACATACAATTTATTGGCTAAAAACTCAATTTAAATGATCAAATAACATCAAAAACTAATAAGAAATCGAATCGTTACCTTGGTTGACGAAAAACTGGACATTTAATCAAAAACCCGAAAAACCCAAAAATTTAACAATGGAGAAATCTATGACGTTCTTGGATGTTTCTCTTGAAATACTATGGATATTTATGGCTTGGGGAATGATAGAAATTTAAGTAATTAAGTTTGGGAGTCAAAATTGAATGAGAGGAGCTATGGAATGCACTAGATGACAAAAGAAAAATATGGAGAAGAGACTAACATGGGTTTTATAAGGATGAAGGGGAAAATAGGGTGAAAATTAATATTTGGTTTAATTTCCTTTTAAGAACTCATAATTTAGACCCTTTTATTAATCAATCCTTATTTCAAAATTGAAGGTCTTTTAAACATTATTTTCAAAAATTGTTTCAATTTTCAAAAAGCCATAGATGAAAACAATTTCGGGTTACCACAGTTCAAAATTTCCAAACCCATTCCAAGCCAAAATTCCTAATTTACCTTAAAACTTTTAGGCCCACTTTTGGGGTGTGACAACGTAATTAAGTAAATAGGTTATCTTTAAATAGGCATTATAAGCTTGAAAAACTTCAAGTAGTGTGAACGTGATCTTTTTGAATTGTGATTTAGTAATACTCCTATATGGCATCAAATAAGAAGAGGTTTTGAGGGATTTAACATCTATAGCAACTATATTTCTTCATCCACAATCATATATAAAGTCTTTAAATAGAGTCCTTACTTGACTGATTTTCTGATCCTATCCATAAAAGAGTTATTGCTCGCCCTAATTAAACCAATTAGTTATGAAAGTAAACTACAAAATTAATCATTAATAAGTAAACTATAAAATTAATCTTTAATTCAATAATAAAAATATCATTAGTAATAGAAAAAAAAACATAGTATTCAAACCATAGCAATCCATGTATTAAATATCACAACATTAATATCTATACTTAAGTAGAGGGCAAATAAAGTTCACCAACCAAAAAAATCATCATAACTCTAAATACCATAAGCAATAAAGCAATCATAGTAGTAGTAGTTCCTTGACTCCTATCTTATTTTTTGTTAAAGGACTTCTCTTTCCTGCATTAAGTCCTTTTCTTGTAACATGATTTGGGATGCAAGGGAAGCAATAACATATGCCTCTTGTTCTAGGCTTATACATCCTTATACAATAGAGCAGCCACACATTTGTTAGCACACATGCCTTGTTTTGATGGAAACCAGATCATGGTTATAATTGTTTGAAGGGTGGCATCATTTGGTTCCAATTTAGAATTCATGAAGTCTTAACCTTCAAGTCATGTGGTCCTGACGTTGTTAGTTGTGCAGTAAGATTAATAGTTTAGAACAAATTATCATCATTATCTTCTCTTCTATGGGGTAAGAATTATTGATGTCAATGGGGTTGAAGGAGAAGTAATGCTCATGCACATAGGCCTTTATATAGTGCTCATCATCATTATCAGTTATTGTCTTCTAAAAATTAGCATAGAACTCGAGTACCATGTTCTTGACATGTGGAATTCTGCATAGATGAGGAAAGAAGTATAACACTAGAGTTTTCAAACCTTTTCAAGGCTTTAACTACATCATTCTCATATTTGAATGACTTGTACATGTTCCCCTTAAAGCCAATAACTAGCGATGCACACTCCTTCCATGAGTGGTAGATGCTAGGTTTCTTCCCCCGGAAAATAACATAGAGCTTCTCCCTCTTTTTCTTTTGTAGATTCATTCTTGAATATCTGTAAAGGATGATGGAGACTTGAATTTTCCGGAGAGAGAAAGAACGAAAGAAGAAGATGGTAAAATGAAGAGGTTGAGCCTCTTGAAAAGGAAAAGTAAGAAACAATTACATGGATGATGGTAAACAATAATAAATGGAGCGGGGAAAATAAGATTATCGGCGAGAGAGATGAGGCAATTGAAAGATAAAGATAAGAGAGAATTGGGGTTGGTAATACAATCTCAATACATTCATTTTTAGACTAGAGTGAATCGTATTTTATTTTTAATTTCAAACTATTACAAGGGTATATCAAAGAATTCACTGCCCAAAAATCTCATTCTAAACATCTTCCTTGTAAATAATTATTCAATCATGTATTCATTTCCTATTTTATTTATTAACTTTCCCATTAATGAATTGATTGTGAGTTAAACTATTATGTTTTAATAATTTTTTTCCTTCTTCTCTTTTCGTGATTGGGCAGTGCTTGGTGGACTTAAACAATTAAATATTTAGAACTCGTTATAGTTTTCTATTTAAATTTTCATCTAGCTCTTAAATTTATATTTTTTGTTAAATCATTTTAAAATAGATGAAAAATATTTTGAACTTTTTTAACGTGGCATGCAAGTGGATTGCCACATAGATGACATGTCATCATTTAATTAATTTTTTTTAAAATTTAAAATTTTAAAATTATTAAAAATATATATTTTAAAATTAAAAATAATAATTAAATGATAACATGTCGTATACGTGACAATTTACCAAGTTTGAGGGTTGAAAAGACAATTAATTATTTTGATAAAATTAGAGGCGTATTTATAAGGGAGGGAAAGTGTTGCATTGTAATTTAATGTTGGAAAAAGACCACTTCATTCTTGTTTCAAACACAAGATGCTACGAAGAGAGTCTTAATAAAAACATCAGATAGTGCTGCAAATTACAAACATATTATGAACAATTCCAACCCCAATTATTAAAACCGATGAAATGCTTCAACAGTCAACACCATATAAGGTGTTAAATCCCTCTCACATAGGATAAAGGCCCAAGGATCCAAATGCTCACATACATCTATTGTCAAGTCGCCTTGTAAAGGCAGCACATGTAAAAGCAACGAGCCTTTCAACTACTTGCCACATAAAATTAATGGGCACCCAAACCAACAATAGATCTCCACTAACAACCCAGAAACATTTTGGATTTACTATTGTCAACACTCTAGCCTAATGCAGAGAATTTTATTTATTTATTTTTGAAAATCCCAAAAATCGATCTCAATTTTGGTGTTTTACATGATTTTCATTCACAAATTACAAAATCAATTGAATTTTATTTTTTTATTAATTTGTAATTAATTTAAATTTTATATAAGGTAAAAATAGATATTTTATATTTAAAATAATTTAAAAAATAATATATACTTTTTTTAAAAGTTATTGATTATTTTTTACTTAATTAATTAGTTTTTTTAAAAATATTTATGAAAAGAAATTAAAATTTTGTCAAATAATGTTCAAAAGCTATAAAAGAAAGCTCATTTTGTCAAATAAAATCCAAAAATTCAAACCCAAAATAATATGAAAATATCAAGAATTGAATCAAACCGTATTATCACATATGACTTAAAAAATCCTAGAAAAAGAAAAAACTGAATCAAGCCACACACAACCATGCTCTTGCCAAACTATTCTTGCTTCGCCTTATATAAAAGTTATTAGCATATTGTTTTATTTTTTATATTAATACATATGGGTATTTCTGTATTTTAATGTGTTTGTTAAAATATTTGAAGTTGTTGCAATGTGTTAAGGGAAGTACCCACTTCCTTTACCATTATGACAAAATAATAACTTGCAATATTTGGAATATTGACAGTTTATTGAACCAGATTTTTGAGTTGTGCTGATATCGTGGAATGATTCAAGCTGATCAATGAAGTTTAATTCATGTGAAGAAACATATTTGAAGGATTGAATTGTATATGTCGAATCCTTTGGATGAAGGAAGTTGGACTGGACCGAAACTTGAAGACTTATTTGCGAATGGTCCATTTTACTTTGGTTATTGAGTATTATATTATATTTAGCTAATATAACTACTGTTTAGAAGGGATTGTAATTGATTTTCATTATGTTTTCAAGTCTAGAAAACTTTATATAATTGAGAGACTTGTATAGGTTATGAAAGTGATTGATTGAGAGCACTTATCTATTTAAGTAAGGTTTTGGTATTTGTGAAAGCACATATATATATATTGTAAAACCTATTTGTGATTGGTTTTACAACCTAAGTTTTTAGTGGAATAATTTAGTGGTGAGAGATCTAGTCTTTGAGATACAAAAGTAAAGATTTTTCATTAAGTTGTGTTAGAACTAGGATCACTTGTATTTGCTTCAAAGATAGTGGATTCATCTCATTGAGCTAGACTTTACAGATATAGGAAAACTAAACTGCATAAACAACTTTACTGTCTCTTGTTTTCATTGTTTTTGTCATAATTTTTGCAGAAATACCCACTTCTACAGACACTTCTTGTAACGCCTCGAAAATTTGAATTTCTAATTTGTTAAAGTCTATCATAATTAAGTGTGTGCTTTAGTGGATAAGGGCCTTAAATGTGTGCTTGAGGTCATGGGTTCAAAATTTTTTTTTTGGAAAAATTAAGTTATTGTTTCTCTTAACTCTATCCTTGTTTATTTGGCTTAAAATTATTTTCGTTGAACTTGTGACATATGAGCTTGTTGGTTTAGTGGTAAGGTGTTAGTTTATCGTATGGTCATGTGTTCGAAAATTGATAATATTTTTTTGTTATTTTTGCTTGGGTCACCTAGGTGGATGAGTTTGGATCAATTTCAAACTTTGGATAATGCGTTAGTTACCAGAAATTTGATTAGTGGTTAGTAGGATTAGATTTGGGTTGTTTTAAAATTAATTAGATTTTCCCCTAACTTCTCCCTAAATTTTTGCTCCCACATCTCTCTACTCCTGCCATTTTTTTTTTCTTTTTTTTTTCTGTTTTCTCTCAAGTCATGCTCATCTTTTCTTTTAAGCTTTTCCTTTCTTTCCTTTCTTTATGCTCATTTACGATGGGGTCTTAGTTTATTGATTATCCTCTCGTTGTTGTCGCTGCTTGTTCTTGAGGGTAAGTGACCGTATTCATCGCTGTTTGAGGTTGAGTTCTCTGTATTGAAGTTTGATTGACATTGTTGGGTCATGATTTAGCACTCAAGTTTTGTAAAATTAAGTTAATTAATTCATATGAATGGTCGTTTTAGGTACTAAAGTATTCGTCCTTGGGTCCACATCGAAAATGACTAGGTGCGTAACGAAAACCTGAAAACTCGCGAATGGTTGAAAGCCAAAAAATAGACTATCTATGCCACACGGTCGTGTGCCAAGCTGTGTGCAACACATAACAGCATGACAAACCGTGTGCTAGATCGTCTCGATCAATTGGGCCGTGTGGGTCATATGGGCGTGGGTGACGTGTAGTCCATACGGGTTGGCCAAGTAGGTCGTGTCGGCCACACGGGCATGTATAAGACCCTGTAGGCCACATAGGTTGGCCAAGTAGACTGTGTGGGCCGTACGGGCATATGGGCCCAAATTTTAAAATGTGTTCTAGGGTCGTATTCGTCGTACAAGTCAGACGTAGGCCTTCTGTAGGGTCCGTATGATACAAATTAGGCTATAAATCATGATATCTGATGTTCTGTTAATGTTAAATACGATTTATGTACACATGATTAATAAGTTATATGCTAAGAATGATCTGTATTATGTTAAGTATGATCCATATTATGTTAAGTATAATATGTTATTTGCTAAGTATGGTCTGAATTAGGTATATAAAGCATGTATATCATATACATTTATGATACCTGTTAGTTCTGCATGTTCATTGGGGTGGGAAATATGTTTATGGAGGAAGTCTGGGCGGTTTAATCTATTTGACGTATTTGGTGGCTTAGCCAAATATATATATGATTCTGGCGAATTACTGCTTAATGATCTGGCAGTTAGGCTACAAATATTCTGAAAAGTGACCTACAGTCACTTAGTGGTGTGTAGGGCTGGATGGGTTTAATACCCTATATGGTGTGTAGGGATGGTCAGAGATGATGTGTAGTAGATGGGGTAGGATTTAAAATCTATATTTGATGTGTTTTGATTCTGTTTTTGTTTGTGAAATATGTCTGTTTGAAATCCGAACATATGTCTGAACTCGTATATGTTGTTATTTTTATAAGTTACATATTGAGCTTGTAAGCTCATTCTCTATTTGTTTGACTCTTAGGTAACTCTCAGACATAGGATGAGTCGGTGTGATGGGAGCTCGGTTAAACATAGATAATTTGTGTTACTTAAAAAGTTGATTCATTTTGTTTTGGTTCTGTTGGACTGTTTCGGACATTTGGAACTATTTTTGTTTTGGACTTTCAATTTTATGTTTTAAACTATTTAATCATTTTTAAAATTTTAACATCACTATCAACAAAACTTTGGATTTTAAAAATTGAAACTACGATTTTCAAACTGAATTTAGCTAAGAGTTTTGCTGCCATTATAAGTGTTTTTATAAATATGTTTTTATCGAAATAATTAAAAAATTAAGTAAGGAATATGTTGTCATTTAAGATAAACTGGAATTGTGTTATCAAAAGCTTGTAATTTTCTACACGCTAAAATGATTCCTGAATTTTCAAAGTGAATCATGGTAACTTCTCTAGATTTGGCCATAAAGTCTAGGTTGGGTTTTGGGTGTTACATTTTATGGTATCAGAGCCAGGTTCAAAACTTACTCTGTGATTTTGGGTTCAAATTTTCTTTTGTGAAAAGTGTTTTTCGAACAAAATATATTTTTGTTTAAATCTGATAAATGAGTTTAAAGAATACCGAGTCTCTTCCTTCTGTCTTCGCTAAAATTTTATTTTAGAAAACAATTATGGTATTAGAATCACTCTGTTGTGGTTAAAGACAGTAACAAACTCTGAAAATTTTTTTGATAAAATTTTGGACATAAAATATTTGATAACAAACTCCTAAACCAATACACAAAAATCTTAAAATGAAGATAATTTACAATGAGTATGCCTAGAACTCGTGGATGAGCTACTCATGGACGAGGTACCCGTGGGCGTGGTGGGCATGAAAGAGGGGCTCGTGTTGAGCCATCCTTGATAGGTAGTATGCCTAATTTGGATATGAGCGAGACTATGGGTACGCCTACTGCTGAGGTAAGGTATCAGACTTAGACGAATGGGGACAACACATTGTCCCAAGCCATGTTAATAGTTCTTAAGAGGGTCGATGAAACCCATTCTGAATTTGGGAGCCGAGGGTCGGTAACTGAACGACTCTAGTCTAATAGAGAAGAGTTATTTAGGGGTGTCACTAGGGTCGGCCTAACTGTGGCCGAGTATTGGTTGGTGGCCACAGAAAGGATTATGAATGATATAGACTGCACTCCTGAGCAGAAACTAAAGGTTATAGCATCATTGCTTCGCTATGAAGCCTACTAGTGGTGGCTGACCATTAAGGAGGGTACTCAACCCGAATCGGTAACTTGGTATTATTTCCCAAATGCCTTCCAATACAAGTACGTGAGGGCGAGTTATGTAGAGGCTTGTAGATGAAGTTTATGAGCTTAACTCAGGGAGATAGGATTGTAACCGAGTATGAAGCCAGATTTTTTAGCCTAAGCAGATATGCTCGTGCGTTAGTAGAGACTGACTATGATAAGAGTATTTGATTTGAGAAGGAATTGAGGTATGATATTAAGGTATTGATGGCTCCATAGAGGGAGCGAGTCTTTGAAACTCTAGTGGAGAAGGCTGAGATTACTGAGGATATTAAGCGCGTGGAGTGCGGAAAGAGAGAGAAAGAGAGGGGCCAGAGTAAAAATTAGAGGGATTTGGGTCCTTCTAGCTCTGTTCAGTGGCCTAAGAAACAGGTTAGGTTCGATTGGCCTTTATGGATTGAGGCACCAATTACTATTTTTTGAGACTTAGTTGTTGAGATTGTGATAGGCGCCATCCGGGTGAGTGTTGGAGGAGATTGGGAGCTTGTCTACGATGCAGGTCTGTGGAGTACTGTATTAGGGATTGGCTGCTCTGCTCTAGTTAGGTGCAAGCTCAAGCTCCGGGTTTGGTTCAGCCTTAGAGGGCAGTTCAGCAGCCACCTCGGGGACGTGGGCAGGCCAGAGGTGGTAATGGTTTGGTAGGTTCAGAGAGCAATGGGGGGCAGAGGTGCAAATCAAACTGAGGCTAGGTAGCCTGCTTTGGTGTATGCGGTACGGCGCCGTTAATGTGATAGATGGTACATTCTATATTAATTTTGTTCCATATTTTACACCGATAGATATTGACTTTACTCACTCATACATATCTAGTATTATTTTTATAAATTTGGGAATTCTTGTTGAGAGTACTTCTGGTGAGGTTTCTGTCAGTAGTCCACTGGGTCAGATGGTACGGGTTAATAAGGGTTATAGAAGGTGTCCACTGGAGATATAAGGTGTTGTGTTTTTGGCTAATTTGATAGAGTTACCGTTCGAAGAGTTTGATTTGATAGTGGGAATGGACTAGCTCGTGAAGCATCGAGTTAACTTAGATTGTGCTACTAAGAGGGTAATTCTGAGATCTGAGGATGATATGGAGATTATCATGATCGGCGAGCGTCAAGATTACCTCTCCAATGTGATATCCGCTCTTGTAGCCGAAAAGTTAGTTCGGAAAGGGTGTGAGACATTTTTGGCTTATGTGCAAGACTTGGTTTTGTGGAATCGTATGTTGGGGATATTTGGACAGTTAAAGAATTTTCAGATATTTTCTCGAGAAATTGATGAGGTTGCTGATAACTATTGAAAAAAGTTATATTTCAGGCCTCTAGACTTGGTTAATTGTTCGTGCTTGAGTAAATTTATTTGCATTTTAGGAAATTATATTAATATTTTTATAACATTCCATTATGAAGCTTGAATTGTGTTTTCAATGTTACTATATGTTACTTTTAGTTGTAGGAGGAAAGAAATTGCGTGTTGTTTATAACAGGTGCAGAAAGGAGGAAATAAGTGAATGAGAGAAGTTTTGTCATGAAAAATGGTTGGATAGATTGCTAGCACAAATGGCATGGCAATTCCAGGAAGATGCTGACTTAGATGTCAATCTGTGCCACTCTCAGCCAACTGTACTTGTACTAGAAATATCCAGTTAAAAAAAGGGAGAAAAGAGTGTGTGCTGAGAAGAGGACTTACCTTATAAAAAGAAGAAAGAGAAAAAGAGGAGGGAGGCGATTTTTCCTCTCATACAATTTCTATTGGGAGATCCAGAGACACAAGGAAATAAGGTAGCAGCTAAGGAACAAAGCTGCAACACAAGGAAGAAAGAGAAGCATTCAACCCTGTGCTTCGCAAGATATTGCAACACTGGAGTTGAGGGCTGGATTAGTGAAAGTTTCCTGAAGTTCTTCGTTCATTATCTTAATTGATTTCTATGAATTTTAATTGTGAAAATATGTTGATGAATGATACTTTTAGTTTCGATTTTAATTTCCAACTGATGAGCTAATCTTATCAGGTTGGGATTACTGGATGAATCTTTAGTTTCTTTAATGACCAAGGCATTATCCTGATTAGATTTATTGTTTCATTCGATTTGCGCTATTTTAAAATGTATGTATGCAGTCTCTAGTCATAGATGAATGTATGGTATGTCCATAAACTTGATTTAATTCTGAAAAGGTTAGATGAGTTGGATTGTGATCGAATGATACAAGCAATATTGGAAAGAATACTCGTAGCACTCTAGACATAGAGCTGCGCTCTGTATAGAGAAAGGAAGAAACAGTGCTGGGTATCCTTCTTGAGGCTTGTAGACATGCAAAGTCTTAGGTAGGGTAGCTTGAAGTCTGACACTCAAAATAAGCAGACTACCTTAGATTTATTCTGAATAGTTGATTGGTTAAGATTTTGCCATGGCATTATTGTGTTATGAGGAAAGAATCTTAGTAATCTCAATGTTCCTATTCAACAACGTAGATTCTCTGAACTTTGTTTTCGTATCTTTGCCACAACATTTTAAGTTAGCTATTTGATTTTAATATTGCATATGTGATTATTCCTCTACAAATTGTTATTCTGTTTTGTCATAGCCTGATTCATATAGTTTATAGTAATAGCTTAACCTAATTAATCCTATTTGTTCCCTGAGGAGATGATCTTACTTACTACTTTATTACTTGATTCGATGTGTAGACTTGCACATTCACACATTATATTCACACGTGACAAGTTTTTGGCTCCGTTGCTGGGGATCGACAATTTGTTAAAATTTGGTTTTGTTTTTTTTCTTATATAATTCAATTAGTTTTATTTAACTTTGTTGTTAGTGTATGAGTAGAGGCATTCCTATTAACGAAGAGTATCCTTTTGACCCAAAAATCAAGAGAACTTTGAGAAGAATGAGACGAGAATTGCAAGATATGGCTAGGATTGGAAATGATGCAAGTAGGGAAGATCCATTACAACTGAATGGTTGGGATGCTGATTTACCTATCCCTCGTGTGATGGATGATAGAGATAGACCCATTTGAGAGCATGTTGTGCCAATTTTGGATGATTTGAATCCAGGAATAGTCAGGCCACACATTCAAGCTTAGCATTTCTAGTTAAAATTGGTAATGTTTCAGATGCTACAAATGGTATGATAGTTTAGTGGATTGCCTACTAGAGATCCACGACTGCACTTAAGAGTTTTATGGGAAGTTTGTGACTCATTCAATCAATAGGGTGTTCCTGAAGACGCCATGTAACTTAAACTGTTTCCGTATTCATTAAGAGATCGTGCCAGAGCATGGTTGAGTGCTTTACCGTCAGGGATGGTGGCATCTTGGAATGATTTTTGTCAAAGGTTTTTTCTATGATAAAATCCTCCAAATATGAATGTCAAGTTAAGGAATAATATCACATCTTTTCAGCAATCATAGGAAGAGATGTTGGGAGCAATTCAATGAATTACTTAGGAAATGTTCGGTGCATGGTTTCTAACATTAGACACAGATGGAAATGTTTTACGATGGATTAAACACACATACAATGATGGTAGTTGATGCGTCTACCAATGGTACTTTGTTGGATAAATCATATAATGAAGCGTATTAGATTTTGGAATGGATTGCCAACAATGATTGTTGATACCCTACTACGAGAGTGGGGATTGGTAGAAGAGTTCCTGGCACAATGGAGCTTGATGCAATCATTTCATAAACAGCTCAGGATCATATTTAGCTAATATGATCAAAATAGTAAAAAGACTAACTGTAGTTTAGAAGATGAAAACAGTCGAGCTATCATATGTTTATTATGGGGAATATCATGTTTATGATGAATGCCCATCAAACCCAACCTCTTTGTATTACATAGGTTATTTCAACCGGAACAATAACCCATATTCCAACACCTACAATCCAGGGTGGAAGTAACATCCAAACTTTAGTTGGAATAATAAATGAGTGGTGAACTCCAACAATGTTGTTAGACAGAATGCCACAAATGCACCACTTGGTTATAATCAAACCAAGCTATGACAAAATGTTCAACAAAGTTCAACATCATCTTCTTCATCTATGGAAGCTCTGTTGAAGGAATATATGGGCAAAAATGATGTTGTGATCCAGAGTCAAGCTGCATCCCTCAGAGCTCTTGAGAATCAAGTGGGGTAGATAGCAAATACTCTAAATTTGAGGTCAAAAGGAGCTTTTTCAAGTGATACTGAGAATTCAAGATCACAAGAAAAAGAGCATTGCAAAGTGATCACTCTCAGAAGTGGAACTTAGTTGAATAACGTTGCTTAAGATGCCATGGTAGGAGAGGATAACCCGAATAACAACCATGTGAAGATCCCAAAGCCATCTAAAAGGTACACTGCAGCTGAAAAGGCTAATCAAAAGAATGTGGTAATAGATTCAGATTGTGCTGCCAACATAAATGCCACAGAAAAATCAATATTAGCAATCTGAAGACGACCACCTCTACCTTTTCCTCAACGATTTCAAAAATCTAAGCAAGGTTTTCAGTTCAAAAAAATTCTTGGATGTCTTGATGTAACTTCACATCAACATATTGCTAGTAGAAGCTTTGGACCAGATGCCCGATTATGTGAAATTTATGAAAGATATACTATCAAAGAAGAACAAATTGGGAGAATTTGAGACTATTGCTATCACTGAAGGGTGCGCAGCAATGTTGATGAATAAGTTACCTTCAAACTTGAATGACCTAGGGAGTTTCACTATCCCATGTTCAATTGGAAATTGTTATGTTGGTAAGTCATTATGTGATTTAGGAGCGAGTATAAATCTAATGCCACTGTCTATTTTTAAGAAGTTGGGAATTGGGAAGGCAAGACCTACTACGGTTACGTTGCAACTGGCTAATCGATCCTACGCACATTCGTAAGGTAAAATTTAAGATGTACTAGTAAGTGTAGATAAGTTTATTTTTTCGGTAGATTTCCTTATTTTAGATTGTGAAGTTGACAAATATATGTCAATTATTCTTGGAAGACATTTTCTTGCTACAGGTATCACTTTAATTTATGTATAGAAAGGTGAATTGACTATGAGGATGACTGATCAGCATGTCACATTCAGTGTATTTAATGTACTGAAATGTGCTGATGAGAATGAACAATATCGTGCCAATGGCTTCATAGGAGCAACAATGGGCGAAGAGTTCACAAGATTTTGCCATAGCAATTCTGATAGCGATGAAGATTCATTTGAGCGGAGACCATTGTGCACTTTGCTGGAGCAAAATAGATCTTTCAATTTTGATGAGCAATGCTTGGTAGCTCATGTATATCCGTATGGAGCTGTTGATGTCAATGACATGAAAATGGAGGACACATTTACAGTTAATGGACAACGCTTGAAGCATTACTAGGGTGAGCGAGACAAACAGTCCATTGATATTCAATATGTTTAACTTCAACATCTTGAAAATTCTTTTTTTATTTTTATTTCATTTTATCGATTTATTTTTCTCTTAGTTATTTCATTTCCTTTGTTTAATAAACTGCAGGAGGGGAAAGGGTTAGTGACACAGGGCCTGTTGAGATGAATCTTGCTAATGAAGAGAATGTACCCAAAGCACCAGAGGAAGAACCAGAGAAAACAAAGTCTGTCAACATTGAGACTGACCGTGAGGAAGAAGATGAATCAAATCCCTTAATTGCACCACCAGTGGACAGCATTGCGACTGTTCCACCTCCTTCTACTGAACTGATGACTGAACAAGATCGTGAGATCGATCGGGTTATTGATGAGCTCACCAAATTTGATAATGAATAGGAGGATGTACTACTTAATTTACTTAAAAGGCTGATGCATTATAAGATAAGTGCACGAAAGACCACTCATGGCAATTAAAGTATTACCATTCAGTTCCAAGCTCGGGAAGTTTTTATCCCTTTATTACAGCTCATTATGTACATATATATGTTCTTGCATTCATGATTCATATTTGTACATGCATTGAAGACAATGCATCCCTTTGGTTTGGGGGTGTATTGTGCATCTAAACTGCATTAGATATTTAGTTGATCATGCGTGTTTAGTATTTTTATTCATTTTCCATTCATTTTGTCATACCACACATAACTGCCAAGAATTGTTTAGACTATGATGAGTGTGTTTTTCCTGTGATGTTCGATGAGGAGCTTAATTCTTCAATAAACTTAGAAAATGCCAAAAGCACACCAACCAATATACAATATTTATAAACCAAACATATCAACTTAATTCATCAACAAAACCAAAACAATCCGTAAGTGTTTACTTTCATAACATTCTATTTGTATCAACAAATACCTATTCACAAACTTAGACAAGTACCTAATCACCTAGTTTAGTAATTCCCCATATTATACCAAAACAACATATATAGCCACATATACATGCCACAACCCTAAAGAGAAAAAGAACTACCAACATCGATGGATAGTGCTTAGTAAGAACATATTAAATCTTTTAACTTATCATCAATTGAATTCAACTTTTATTTTACTCGATTGAAATTATCGAAGTATAAACAGGGGCACGTATGTGCAATCAGGGGTACTAAAATACAAACAGGGGCACGTATGTGCAATCAGGGGTACCGAAGTACAAACAGAGGCACGTATGTGCAATCAGGAGTACCGAAGTTCAAACAGGGGCATGTATGTGCAATCAGGGGTACCGAAGTTCAAATAGGGGCACGTATGTACAATCAGGTAAAATTAACGTAAGTATTTTATTACATGGTTATAAGATGAAAATATATATAGGGAAATTCAATTATACATCTAAATACTATGAACTTACATTGCCAACTAACGCATAAGAGTACGATCGAGCTAATCCATGACTTTCGCTTTACCTCGGTTTATAACTGGCTGAGATATATCTTGATCTAAATAAATAAGTATTTTCAATTAAATGTTTCAATAAATCTCAATTATTCAATTCGATCCACAAAAACACATTTTTTACATAATTATAATTTTACCCCTAACATTTAACTTCTTTACATTTTAGTCCTTAAGCTCGTAAAATGGGATTCATTATTTCATAATTTTCACCATGTACTTCACACATTTGACAAATAAATCCCTATTTGATATTTTCAACAAAATTCACTTTACAAAAGTTGTTTATCTATCAACAAAGATTTATTTTCTTTCATCAAACATCAAAAACCACATGAATATATTCATAGCAAAATGCTAACCTTTTAACAATTTTGCAAATTAGTCCATGGGCTAGCTAGATTAAGCTACAACGACTTCAAAAACATAAAAATCATTAAAAACAGAATGAAAAATACTTACATGCAATAGGGAGAGATGGTCGAATGCTTGAGATGTTAAAAATAGTGTTTTCTTAGGTCAATTTTCAGTGGAAGATGAAAAACAAAGATGGTAGCTTTGGTTTTTCATTAATTTACTAACATTTATTATTAAATTACTTATTTAACCATATTATTAACATATAAAAACACCTATCTAATGTCCATATTTGTCCACTCATACTAAAAATGGTATAATTACCACATAAATCCCTTAACCATTTAATTTCATAGCCATTTAGTACCTTTAACTTAAAAACTCTAATTTTGCATATTTTACGATTTAGTCCTTTTCATCAAATTAAACATAAAAACGATAAAATTTCTTAACAAAATTTTTATACAAACTTTCTAACATACTGTAGACACTAAAATTAGAATAAAATAATTATTCTCACATCATATTTATGGTCTCGAAACCACTATTCTAATTTTATTAAAAATGGGCTGTTACACCGAAAGAACTTATGGAATTGAAAGCTCAGCTTTAGGAACTTTTTGGTCGAGGGTTGATCAGACTTAGTGTGTCCGTGTGGGGAGCATCAGTTCTTTTCATTAAAAAGAAAGGTGGTACTCTAAGGTGTATGGATTACCACCGATTGAATAAATTGACGGTAAAGAATAAGTACCCACTTCTGAGGATTGATGACTTGTTCGATCAATTTCGTGGGGCCTTTGTATTATCAAAGATTGATCTTCATTTTGGGTACCATTAACTAAAGGTTAAAGAGGCTGATGTACATAAAATTTCCTTTAGGACTCGTTATGGGCACTACGAGTTCCTAGTCATGCAATTCGGTTTGACGAATACTCCGGCTGCATCTACGGATATTATGAATTGAGTTTTCTAACCGTATTTGGATCATTTCATCGTGATTTTTATTGACGATATTCTGGTATACTCTAAGACAGAAGATGACCATGATGAACATCATAGAGTAGTTTTGTAGATACTCTGTGAGAAAAACTCTAAGCTAAGTTGAACAAATGTGAGTTCTGGTTAAGAAAGGTTACTTTTCTAGGACATGTGACTTCTGCTGAGGGAATTTGAGTCGACCCTAAAAAGATTAAAGTTGTGGTTGAATGGAAATAGCTTAGGAATGTGTCTAAGATCTGAAGCTTTCTCGGTTTAGTGAGGCATTATTGAAGATTTGTTGAGGGGTTTTCGCTTATCGCAGGTTTTTTAACTAAGTTGTTGCGTAAAAACATACCTTTTTTGTAGGCCAATGAGCAGTAATTGAGCTTTGAAAAGCTTAAGCCCGTTCTGACTCATACATTCGTTCTGATATAGCCTAAATGTAGTAAAGAATTTGTGGTTTACAAGGATGTTTCTCACATCTGGTTGGTTTGTGCTCTAATGTAAGATCGTAAGGTAGTGGCTTAAACATCTTGACAGCTTAAGTCACATGGAGGCAACTATCTCATACACGATCTTGAGTTGGCTGCGGTTGTTTTCACTTTAAAAATCTATAGGCACTATCTGTATGGTGAGAGGTGTATCATTTACACTGATCAAAAGAGCCTTAAGTATCTTTTTATTTAGAAAGAGTTGAATCTTAAGCAACGTAGATGGATTGAGTTGCTTAAGGACTACGACTACACTATTGAGTATCAACCTAGTAAGACCAACGTTGTGGCCGATACTCTTAGTTGTAAATCAATGATCAATTTGAGAGCAATGTTTGCTCGCCTAAGTTTGTTTGATGATGGTAATTTGTTAGCTAACTTGCAAGTTAAGCTGACTTGGATTGATCGGATTTGGATTAAATAGTCAGTGGATGGTTCTATTATTCTACGGTTTTGACAGGTTGAAGAATGTAGGACTTTTGATTTTGGGTTGAATGGTGATGAGGTTTTGTGTTTCAGAAGACGGGTTTGTGTGCCTAACGGTGCTAAGTTAATGCATTCTATTTTGTGAAAAGTGCATAGTAGGTCATATGCTATGCATCATGGTGGAAATAAGATGTATCAGGATCTGTAAGAGTTATACTGGTGACTTGGTTTGAAATGGGAGGTAATTGATTTCATCTATAATTATCTTACGTGCTAGTAAGTTAAGGCTGAGCACCAACTGCCATCGGGTTTGCTTCAACTCGTTAAGATTCTCCTTTGGAAATGGGAGCATGTGACTATGGACTTCGTTAATGGATTGCCCTTAACACCTACTAAGAAGGATTCTATATGGGTCATTGTGGATCGTTTGACCAAGTCTGCTTATTTTATTCCAATCAAGACTGGTTATTTTCTACAAAGATTGGCTAAACTGTACATTTTCGATATCGTTAGACTTCATGGGGTTCCTATCTCGATTATATCTAATAGAGACTCTTGTTTCACTTCTCAGTTTTGGAAAAAACTTCATGAGGCTTTGGGTACTTGGTTGGACTTTAGTACTGTGTTCCATCCTAAGACTGATGGGCAATCTGAGAGAGTGATTCAGATTATGGAGGATATGCTACGATCTTGTGTAATTGACTTTCGTGATAGTTGGGAGGAGTTTCTGCCACTGGCTGAATTCACTTATAATAACAGATTTTAGTTCAGTATTTAAATGGCACCTTACGAGGCTCCATACGGTCGTAAGTGTTGTATCCTTTGTGTTGGACTGAGTTGGGTGAGAGGTGAATTTTGGGTCTTGAGTTGGTTTATGATACTATGAACAAGGTTTGACTGATTCAGATCGTCTTAAGGCAGCTTCTGATAGATAGAAGTCATATTTGGATCTTAAGATGAGAGATATCAAGTTTTCTGCGGGTGACCAAGTTTGTTTTAAGGTATTTCCATGGAATAAAGGTCTTCAATTTAGACGTAAGGGCAAGTTGAGCCCTAGGTTCATTAGGCATTATCAGATTCTAAAACATGTTGGATCAGTCGTCTATCAGTTAGAGCTACCTCCGAAGTTAGATCATATTCACGATGTGTTCCACGTCTCTATGTTGAGACGGTATCGGTCTGACTCATATCATATTGTATCAGTTGGGGAGATTGAGGTAAGACTAGATTTGGCCTTTGAGAAGGAGCCGATTCAGATTCTGGATCGTGATATTAAGGTCTTGAGGAGGAAGACCATTCCTTTGGTTAAGTTTTTATGGCGGAATCATGGCACTAAGAAAACCACTTAGGAACTTGAGGACTTGATACGACAGCAATACCCGTATCTATTTGAATCAGGTAAAATTTCGATGCTAAAATTTCTTTTAGGGGGAGAGTTGTAATGCCTCAGAAATTTGAATTTTTGATTTGTTAAATCCTATCATAATTAAGTGTATGCTTCAGTAGATAAGGGCCTTGAATGTGTGCTTGAGGTCATGGGTTCAAATCTCTCTTCTGGGAAAATTCAGTTATTTTTACTCCTAGCCCTATCCTTGTTTACTTGGCTTAAAAGTTATTTTCGTTCAACTTGTGACAAAATGAGCCTACTAGTTCAGGGGTAAGGTGTTAACTTATCATATGGTCATGAGATTGAATCTCTGGGTGAGCAAATTGTCAATATTTTTGTTATTTCTGATTGAGTCACCTAGGTGGATGATTTTGGGTCAATTTCAAACTCTTGATAATATAGTTAGTTACCAGAAATCTAATTAGTGGTTAGTAGGATTAGATTTGGGTTGTTTTAAAATTAATTTGATTTTCCCCTAAGTTCTCCCCAAATTTTTGCTCCCACATCTCTCCACTCCTACCATTTTGTTTTGTTTTTCTGTTTTCTCTCAAGTCACGCTCATATTTTTCTTCTTTTCTTTTGAGCTTTTCCCTTCTTTCCTTTCTTTACACTTATTTATGATTTGGTCTTGGTTTATTGATTATCCTCTCGTTATTGTCACTGCTTGTCGGTAAGTTTGGTTAATTTCCGTCTTGAGTTTTCATTTTGATGTGTTTTTACATGGTTGGTAAGAATGAATGTGTTAATTTTTGGGTTATGGAATTAGTCATTTTAATGTTCAATTAAGGGAGAATTGTGAGATGTTTGGTGTTCCTTCAGCGACTTAATTATTGTGGGTTGCTGTTCTTAAGGGTAAGTGACTGAATTCGTCACTATTTAAGGTTGAGTTCTCTGTATTGAAGTTTAATTGATGTTTTTGGGTCATGATTTAGCGTTCGTTTTTTGTAAAACTAAGTTAATTAATTTGTATAAATGGTCATTTTAGGTATTGGAGTATTCGTCTTTGGGTCTACATCGAAAATTGATCAAGTGTGCAACGAAAAACTGAAAACTCGTGAACGTCTGAAAGCCAAAAAATAGACTGTCAACGCCACACTATTGTGTGCCAGGCCATGTGTACCACATGGTCGTATGACAGACTGTGTGCTAGACCGTATGCATGGTCTGGGCCAATTGGGCTGTGTGGGCCACATGGATGTGTGTGAGATCGTGTGTTAGGTTGTGTGGCCCACACACACTGGCCAAGTAGGCTGCATGGGTGACACGAGTGTGTGGGCCCAAATTCTAAAATTTTTCCCCAGGGAAGTATTCGTCGTACGAGTCGAACGTAGGCCTTTCGTAGGGTTCGTATGACACAAATTAGGCTATAAATCATTATCTCTGATGTTCTGTTAACATTAAATACGATTTATGTACGCATGGTTAATAAGTTATAAGCTAAGTATGATCTATATTATGGTAACTATGATCTGTATTATTTTAAGTATGATATGTTATTTGCTAAGCATGATCTGAATTTGGTATATAAAGCATGTATGTCATATACATTTTAGTTTTGCATGTGCATTGGGGTGAGAAATATGTTTATGGAGGAAGTGTGGGCAGTTTAATCTATTTGTCATATTTGGTTACTCAACCACATATATATCTGTTTCTAGCGAATTATTGCCTAATGATCTGGCAGCTAGGCTGCAAATATTCTAAAAAGTGACATACAGTCACTTAGCGATGTGTAGGGCTGGATGGGTGTTTAATATCCTATATGGTGTGTAGGGATAGTCAGAGATGGTGTGTAGCGAATGGGTGTAGGATTTAAAATATGTTTATGATATGTTATGATTCTGTTTCTTTTTGTGAAATATGTCTATTTGAAATTCGAACGCATGTCTGAAATTGTATCTGTTGTTATTATTATAAGTTACACATTGAGCTTATAAGCTCATTCTCTGTTTGTTTGACTCTCAAGTAACTCTCAAATATAGGACGGGTCGATGCGATAGGAGCTCGGTTAAACACAGATAATTTGTGCTATTTAAAAACTTGGTTTATTTTGTTTTTGTTCTATTGGACTGTTTCGAACATTTGGAACTGTTTTTGTTTTGAACTTTAAATTTTCTGTTTTAAACCGTTTAATCGTTTTTAAAATTTTAACAACACTATTAGCAAAACATTGGATTTTCAAAATTCAAACTGCGATTTTCAAATTGAATTTAGCTAAGAGTTCTGCTGCAATTATCAGTGTTTTTATAAATATGTGTTTATCGATAGAATTAACGAATTAAGTAAGGAAGATATTGTCATTTAAGATAAACTGGAATTGTGTTATCAAAAGCTTGCAATTTTCCACAAGCCCAAATGATTTCTAGATTTTCAAAGTGAATTTCAAAGTGAATCATGGTAACTTCTCCATATCTGACCATAACGTTTAGTCTGGGTTTGAGGTGTTGCACTTCTACCCTTCCTTTGTTACTTACTTATTTAACAACTTGGAGACTTAGCAACTATTTTAGGTCAACAATGTTATTTTCAAGTTTATTGGTTTTTAAATATATATATTTTCATATATATAGTCTAATTTCTTAATAAAAATATATTGATTACATATAAATATACTTCAATCACATACATAAAAATATGTTTATGTATAAATATAAAATTATTAATTATTAATTAGATTAAATAACATAATTTAATGATTATATTTTATTGCAAAAAGAAGTTTAAGACAAAAAGTTAAAAATTATTTAATATAAAAATCTTGTGGGAATAAGTCGGTATACATCAATATAGGTTGATATTGATGAAAATGATCAAAACACATAAAAGGTTTATCAAAATCGAAACTAAAATTATTTAATAACAATTTATGGATGAAACAATATGTATTACCAATATAATCATACCATATCTCCTTTTCTTTTGCTGACTTGAAGGTCTCCGGCCATTGTGTTTCACCAAGAACAGTAGCAGCAACAAGGATGACGCAAAAATAAAATTCCTTCACATTTCATAGCTGCATCGTGAGAATGCTAAAGAAAGCAACAGGAAACAAATTGAAGTGTATCCATTTCTTTGCCACCTCAAAGTCTTGCAAAAAGGTCTTTAAGCTTTATAAGAAGTGGCTTTTGCACTTTCCATTTGTCAAGCCTTACAATAATTTAACAATTTGAAGTCTATCCCACAAATCTCTATCCTTGCCTAATGCCATTGTTGGTTGTGGACATTACCTCTTAGCTTCAGTGGGTGGGCAATGGGTCCATCCCTCCATTATTATTATTGTAGATTTAGCTAATTTTCCCATGTGGCACCACGTGGAAATCGACGCTTATGTTCTTCAGTTTCAATATCTGATTTTGTTCAATCTTGGAAAGAGATGGATTGTTATGGAGGACCAAATTATTGCATATGCGAGTTAACAATTATTTTATGTAGTACAACTAGTATATTATGCATATGCTCAATATATGAAAAGAAATAGATAATTAAAAGTCTATTTTTATTATATAATGTTAGAGGTAAAAGATGGGATAATATAGATTGAATCTCTACTAAATGAGTGTTTTTATAAAAAAAAATTAACCATTGTTCCATTTAAGTCAGACAAAGTCTAATTTTTTTATTCATGATGCTAACTAAATTAGATATAATTTTTTCATGAAATATTGTAAATTTTTAATAATAAAAAAGTCAAAAGATTTATAGATCAAGATATGAAATGTTATTTTTGACTTATTTTAATTATGATATAAGGATTGGAGGGTATAGTTATTGATAGGTACTACAACATAATGAAAAGTTTAGTATGTATGTTGTGGTGGTTGCTCCGTTCATCGTTTATGGTAAATAGAGCATATTTTATTACTAACTGTGTATCTTTTTGGAAAATACTTACGACGAGAGAATTAATCAGTGATAAACACTTATATCATTAGAATTAAACATTAAACTGATTCTTCAAAATTTTAGTGACATAATAATAAAATATGGATATATGCTTGTCCTTCTAAAAAGAATCGCGCTATCTATCGTTTTCAAGTTCATGAACACAAAATTTAAACTTGGAAGCAGTTTTAATTAAGCCATGAATATTACTTTTAAGGGACAATGACCATTGGGTTTGTTAAAAAAATTTGTTTTAATTTAGTGAGTTGTTCAAATGTATTCTTATATTTGAGTGTAATAAAACAAAATTAAATTAAATAACAATTCCCAATCACCATATTGTAAAAAGAGACGATTAGAGGGATTGAGGATTAACGTGGTACACACCTCATAGAAGCACCCAACCCCTTTTTAAGTTTATGGAATTCAAGTCTAATAGTCGTTCTGTACTGTCATGGCAATGATATCGGCTATGGTTGGAAGGTACCTGTTTGGCATGCGGGAAAATTCCATGTACATGGTTAAATATATTGGAATTTCTACGCCAACCCATTATGCCATTCCACCAGTCTTTTATTCTTTTCATTTTCCAGTAAAGTTTCTAAATATTTTAGGGATGAATTTGGAGAATAGCCTAATTAAGTGGTGCACTAGCAAAATCTTTGTGCCCCGCACACACTCTTCAATAAATAATACAACTGCTAAAAGATTTTGGAGTACTTTTTAGTAATGCAATCATTTTTTCTTATATTTTTATATATAAAGCGGTGGATAGATTTAGGCCTAATTTAAGAATATTCTTGAAAAAGGCTATATTTTTGAAGGGATTTGGAAAATATATTTGTGTTCAATTTTTAATTAAAAAATTATATATTTTTCTCTTAAAAAGATAATTTTTTTAAAAATACTTTTATCCCAAAAACATATTTATCTTCAAAAAGCTTTCCTAAATAAAAAGACAGAGACCCGCTAAGGTAACATGGTTGATACGCCCTTTAAGTTAAGAGGTTGTGGGTGATCCTCCTCACTTGGGTCAGTTTTAGATTTATAAGTAATCTTTGGATGTTTAGGATAGTGTTCCACCAACACATTAAACATGGTTGATTCTTAAAGTATAACATGCCCAATCGTTTTCACTCTTTAAAAAATAACATATTAAATTTATATGATAATGTCTATGTGGTAAAAAGATTATTATTATACCGTTACATCAAACACAATTTTTTTTATATAAGAAAAGCAAATAATTAGTCATTTCACAGTACAATTTTTTTGACATACGAATACTTGTTCACTTCTCGCTTTTAATTTTTCAAGGTTATTCCATGCTTTTGTTTAAATTTATTTTCTTTAGAAATTTTTATATGTCAAACATAATTGTTTTAAGATTTTAGTTAATGGAATTAACTTTTGTTGCTATATTATTGCGTAAACCATTGAAAAATTATAAGGTTCAATTTTGCTATTAATCCTTGTACAATATGTAAGTTATAGATTTAGTCATTATATTTTAATTTGATTCGTTTTTAATCCCTGTATTTTTAAAATCTTGAAAATTTCAATCCTGGCCAAACGGTCGTTGTTAAATTCACTACTTTATTTTCGCTTTTTCGAACTTGTATGTAGCATACATATTGTCACATGTGTAATATTATATTAGCTTGTTATTTTCACAAAAAAGTCAACTAATGAAATTTCAAAAATCGAAAAAATAGGGACTAAAAATGAACACATTGGAGAATATAGACTAAATCTACAACTTTACACGTAGTATAAAGACTGATAGCAAAATTCTAACCAAATATATTTAACTACAACCGTTTAGGTCAGAATTGAATTCTTAAAATTCGAAAAAGTATAGGAATAAAATTGATCGAATTAAAATACAAGGATTAAATGTATAACTTATGCATAGTATAAAGACTAATAGCAGAATCGTAAAAAGAGCGAAAACGCTAGTAAGCTATGTAGCTCAAGTGGTACCATGCTTGCAAATATGTTGCATATAAAGCCAAGGTTGGTGGTTTGAGCTATGACACACCTAGGTACCTCCATAATTAGTCACATGCCCAATTCTAACACCTATCCTGAGTCTAATAGATATTGATCTCCACCAATCAAGCCACCCCTTACGTGAATCATACATGGCTCTTTGCGCATACCGGAGACAAAATCCTGAAACTAGGACAATATATTCGATTGTTGACAGTGCAGGTCAATTACCCTGAAGACAACACTTCGAAAGCTTATCCTGAAGGAGTTGATTCCTTGTCAATATAACAATTAATAAAATAATAATTAATACCTAAAATAATTTAACTAAATAAAGTTTATTAATATAGATACTTAATAACGCATTCATGTTATTAATTGTTATAGCTAAATTATTTTAGTAGACAAACTTAATTATTTTATTAATTGTTATAGGTATTAATTATTTTAGATAAAATTCTTATCTATGGGATAAATATGGAAATTATTTAGTTTATCATTTTATTTTAATGCTTTACTCGTAGAAGTATTTTGAGACCTATAAAAAAGTTAATTTACGAGTTTTGTAATTCATTCTATAAATAAAAGGTTCTTTCATTTTCATTTGAGGAGAAAAACTTTATTTTCCTTTTTATTGGGTACGAAAAATAAAAAAATTGACTTCAATATATGTTTGGATGATTTATAAATTGTAAGTTTATAAATTATAGTCATATGAAATTGAACCGATATCTATTTTTTTATTTAAAATATAATTAATTTTAATTTTTATGATATAAAAATAAATATTTTATATTTAAAATAGTGAAAGTAATTTAAAAAAATTTGAAATTTTTTTAAAGAATTTTTTTTAAAATTCTGTCAAATAATATTGAAAAATTATAAAACAAATTCATTTTGTCAAAATAAATATAAAAATCCAAAACAAAAATATTAATATGAATAATTGAGAACCGAACTGAATTATAATAGACCGTTCAAAAATTAAAAAAGCAGATTGAATCAGACCGATATCCCTTAAATTTGTGGCTTTTCTTTTCTCCCTAAAACCATTTATGTAATACCTTTCATTGTTTTCCTCGAGACCGTACAGCATCAAATCATACATATATATCCAAAAGCAAAATGGCTATATAAATTAATATGTGGAGAAATTAGGTAAGTACTTTAAGATTTGTTTGAAATTGTAGGCAGCATGTGCAATTGTAGCCCATATCTTGAATTGCTAGATTTGTCCAATTCCAACTAAGGTTCTCAACCTTGTAAGCCATGGGTATCCTCTGCAGAATTGGGCAATCCAACTAATTAAATTAAATATAATCCTGACCATAATAGAGGAAATAGAAAACATATATGATTAAAATAATTTAATTTTGTCGGATCGTTCAAGCTTGGATGCATAGAGAAACTTCAAAACCATGTGAAAATATAAATATCAAATTCATTGATGCAGATCTGATTTTCTCATCAATTTTCTTTCAATTTAAAAGCTTTTATTTGCACTCACGTCCATATTGTTGGGGGCATCAAAGCTCTTCGTTCCTGAATTCCACATGTAATCAAAATTTATTTGATTTAAAAAAATCTATGGAGGTTTTATTTAGGGGTGTAGCTAAAGGGCTAGCAGGCTTAGGCCTCTTTAAAATGAAAATTTTTTATTTAGATTTTTTAAAATTTTAAATTAATAAAAATAAAATTTCACTTTAACCCATTAAAAATAATAAAAAATTAATTTAATTCTTTAAATATTATAAAAATATAAACTATTAAATAATAAAATTATATTTTTACTATAATAAAAATTATAATTTAATTTTCACCCTAAAAACTTTTTTAGCTTCCCTAGGCGAAAGAACCTTCCTAGAATGTACCAAATAGGGACAAATCCAAAGCCATAGTTAGAGCATTAACTGTAAAATTCTCACATAAATTTCTTCTCACATCAGAATATTAAATTGAGAACCAATGGTAAAGAAATGCACAATTAATTGCAAATGGTACAGAGAAATTGATTACCATTGTTAAGTTGTTACAAGGATAAGCATGCTAAGTCGAAAGTTAAAATATACAACAAAGTCCCTTTAAATTCAAACGATAGGTTTGACTAAGTTTGAAATTGATCATGGTTAGGACAATGTTTAACTATTTTCTTTTATACCCTTTACAAACGGATGAGAGGACCTACTATCAATTTGACCTTTAAATCAGCAAATTTTTGCTTGGACAATGGTTTGGCTAAGGCATCAACTAATTGGTTAGTAGTTAAAATGTACGACACCTAAATATATTTCTTACGAACGTGATCTCTAACAAAATAAAAATAAAAGCTCAACATGCTTTGAATGAGAGTAAGATAGGATTGACAACTAAATATGTGACCGAGACATTATCACACTAGAGTTTTTTGTTATGGTGGAAGCTGTTGTTTGAGTTCTCGAAGGAATCAATGTAGCCAATAAACTTTAAAGGCTGTTGATGCTAAGGCATGGATTTCGAATAAGTTCTAGACTAAGATACTATTTTCTTTTTCTTTGAATTAGTGATATGAAATATGATATAATTTGAGGTATTTCCAGTCTATTTTGTCACCTCTCAACTTGTACAAAAAAAGCAAAAAAAGATGGAGAACATGGCAATTTGATAATGAGTCCATGGTCTATTGTATCTCTTAAACATTTGGTTATTCGTTTCATAGCTTGCCAATGGTTGAATGAGGGTGAGTACATGAATTGAGTTGCCATGGTGGTGTCAGGTCGGGTGAGAGCTACGTATTGAAAGGTGCTCACCACTTATCAAAGCAATGTCTTCATAGTTGGTGGAAAAGTCGATGGATAATATTGTTTGTGGAGAAGATGGCGTGGAGACAGCGGTAGCCTCAGGCGTATTCACATGTTTCAAAAGGTCCCTGATATACTTGGATTGGGAGAGTTAAAATCCATTAGGTAGCCAAGTGACTTCCAAACCAAGATAATAGGTAAGAGGATCCAAATCATTAAGTGTACAGTTAAACCAAGCTGTTGAATGATATCTTGGAGAAGATTAGTCATTGATCCTATCAAAATTAGATCATCAATCAACACAAGGCAATAAGTTGTGTTCTTTCTTGAGGAGTAGATAAAAAGAGAGTTGTCAACTTTGGATCCTTTGAAACCCATTTTTTTGTAATGTTAATGTCAAAAAAAAAAGGCCAATCATGTAGGGGTTGTTTTAAATTGTATAAGGACTTCTTTAAAGAACACACATGATTTGGCTTAGCAGGATCTATAAAACCCTAGAGTTGCTCCATGTGAATATGCTCTTTAAGTGTCCCATGCAAGAATGCATCGGATACTCCTAATTGACGGATAGGCCAACTATAGTTGGTGCTAATATATAAAATGAGACGTATCATGTCTGGCTTGATGATAGGGTTGGAGGTTTCAACATAGTCTAGACCTGGTCTTTGATGAAACATTTAGTCACAAGTCTGACCTTATAGCAATCAAAAAATCTATTAGGTTTACTTTTGATATGATAAATCCACTTGCAATTGATTTTTTTGCTTGTAATCTTGCCACTAAATCCCATTTCCCATTGGCCATTAAGGCATTTATTTCCTCTAGCATTTCTTGATGCCAATTTTTTTTATTTGGTTGCCTCTTGATATGTAGATGGGGTGGTGAGAGTGGTGGGTACAAAATTGAAGACTTTGGATTTTAAGCTACTAGATTTGGATCTAATAACCATGAAGTGTTGGTTTTGGCTATTTGTATTATGGTCTGGGTGAGATTGAAAGTCATATGTAAGCGCATGGAGAGGTTGGGTACTAGGGAAGAAGGTAGATTTTTAGTTGTGTTGCTAGCAAGGGAAATAACAAGGTTAGTTGGTTTTAGTGTTTCTGGGAGTCTCAGTTGTGTAGTGGGCATGAAATTTGGTGTTGGCTGGCAAGAAAATGATGTGAGATGTTGTCTAAGAGAGAAAATAATGATTGGTGATGGTTATGAATCAAGAATTTAGGCTTGCCCATCATTTCTTGTGAACATGATCACCTGTTCATCAAATAAGACATGGCATGAATAAAAAATTATTGGTATAATGGTGAACATTAATAACCCTTTTGAAAAAGACTATAATCAAGAAATATAAATTTGGCAGAATGAGATTCAAGTTTATTTTTAGTATAAGAATGAGCCCAAGGATAGCAACAACATCAAAAAATGTGAAGGAAGTTATATTCTGGGTTATGTTGAAGAATTAATTGGTAAAGTGATTTGTGGTTTAACTTTGAAGTAGGTAAGTTATTTATTGTATGAACTGAAGTAGCAAAGCCATGCCCCCAATATTTTAGTGGTACGAAGGAATGGTATAAGTAAGGTCGACCTATTTCAGTAATGTGGCTGTGTTTTCTTTTAGCACATCCATTTTGTTTTAATATGTAGGCAAGAGATTCTTTGTATAATAACATTTTTTTGCTTAGTGCTATAGAGTTTGGTATTGTCCTCCCCAATCTGATTGAATTATTTGATGGATTTATCGAAAAATTAAACTATAGCCTAGATTTTAATAAAACAATTGAAGACATCATATTTATAAGGAAGAAAATAAATTCTTATGTACTTGGTCTAATAATCAAAGAAAAGAACATAGTAAAATCAACCATCGAAAGAACCAATTAGAGAATAACTCATCAATGGTTATTTCACTTGATAACTAGAATCATGAAAGGTAGTTTATGTGATTTCCTAACAGAACATATGTAACACCTTTTACCTAGTTCAGAGCTTGTCAGGCAAAGAACACTACATTGGTCGCCCAAGTAATAATTGAAGTTAAATTGGGCTTTAAAACAACATTTGGGGGCCACTTAGGAAAATTGTGACCTAAGTATTGATACATGGGTTGTAAGCATCAATACCTTGATTAAATTTCAAAACACTAAGCATTGATTTTTTGTAGTATCGATACTCTATGGGCTTGTATTGATACTTGAGCATAAGTTCCAAGACTTGCCATCCCTATTTCAACAAAGGTATCAATATTTTAGGTCTGGGTGCCAATACCCAGCCGAAGTGGTACCAATACTTGGGTTTTAGGTTCTAATACCCAAGCCCAGAAATACAATTTTCAATAGCTTAACACATTCCAATACCTTTAATAACCTATACTAAATGTATATAACAAGCTATAAAATAGAAACAAGAAAAAATTGACACATTAGGATAAGTTGAAGATACCTTTCCAAACATCAATAAACATCAATAATCCAAAATGATTTAAGTAAGATTTGAATCAAAATAACTCAAACATTGCCTTAAAACAATCCATAAGAAAAAATTGTAAGATTTCAACTCTACCAAAATAGTTAACTTTGAAATATGTCATTGTGGAAAAAAAATTATGACAACGAATCAAAACCGAATTTCTAGGTATATGCCTTAACCAAACAAATAAGAAAAAGTATATTAACAAATACATAACGTGCAAAAACTCTTGAGACGAGTTGCTACAAATGGATTCCTTCACAAATTACCTATGACTTAAACATGAAACAAACATTTGAAATGCTAAGCTTTACTCAAAGCTTAGTGGTGATCAAGTTCTAACATTACTATATGCATGTAGTCAAATTTAAAGCATACTAGTCACACATAAATTCCAATTCATACAACAAGTATTTAATTCCTAGATTTAAAGCATGAACATACTATCAATAATTTCTTTCATATTAGAAATCAAGTAAACACTTCTTCACTAGATTATTGATTACCAATTTGTTTCAACCAATAACAATTCATTCAGTCTTGTAATTTAAATAGCCTCCATAACACTATCTATAAATTAAATAAATACACAAGTATCCAATTGTACACACACCAGAATTAATATAGAAAGTGAAAACTACTTCTTTCGACAATTACAATACTTCGATGCATGCATGCACAGTTTAACCAACCTAACACCAAATGAGCGTAGCACAACAATTACATTACTTCCAAACACAATGTAGGTTGCACAATCTCAATGCTAATAGTGAGGGATCCCTATACTTTATGGCATGTTGACTATATCCAAAAGTTTCCAACACATTTTATTGGGTAATTTTATAATTTATTAATAGCAATCCATTAAGACATATGAGTCTTCTATTAATAACAAGCAACTTGATATAAGTTCATATCAAAGTGTGTAAACAACAAAAATGAAAGTCCTCAAATCTTAACATTGTGCCTCAACAACTTATCGATAAAAACTGTCCAGTATTCAACATTTATCAATTCTAACACAATAGTCATTTTCATAAAACAAATAATTCAACTACGACACAAAATAAGTCAAATGTAGATATCACAAACCAAAAACCAATTCGATTACTCCACGACCATCGTCTTTCCTTTGTCTATGGACAAACTCACATTTCCATTCATTTCTCAACACATTTTAACACTTATTACTAACAATAAATTCAACAAAAAACATTTAAAAGTCGAATTCAAAGGTTTTGAATGCAATTTGAACATATATGATACCCTACCCAATTGACAAACTCACCAAAATCGGATTCGATTCCGTCCAAAAATATATTCCAATAGTTTGGTACAAATTTTTATCTTGCTAAACACTTGAAAACCCTTACCAAAATAAAATTAATTTTTTTCTATTTCCTTGGGTTATACAATAATAAAATTTGATTTTTACTCTTGAAAAACCTTACGATTTGATCTCGGATTGTCACAGATTTTGACTCTGGAAATTTTGGGGGGACAATCTTAGCAAAAGTAGATAATTTACACAATGACAAAACTTTGTTGACATTTTTGTAATATTCACTCACAAATATATACCAAAAATTGAATATATTAAATTTTAGTAAGAGGATACCATTTACTCTTTAACTGAGCTATGAATTCCACTATTTTAAGTGAAGCCATATCATACATAAGTCATATATCCAATATATCAACTTTAGACTTCGATACCAAAGGAGCACAAGCTTTCAATATGTCAAAGTATATGACTTAGGTACACATGGTAAATCACATACTCAGGATTGTGGTAAGTCATATCATGAACGTCACAAGTGAATAAATTCATAAACGGACCCAAGATAAAACCTATGCATTTATTTTTGGGGAGTCAATTGCTCCGATACCCAAGATAACGTATCTCCCGAAATGGGTTAATAGACAATATAAGAGTCCTCATGAACCAATTGTTCATTTTGATTCCATGGACAATGGACAATTTAGATTACCTAGTAATATAAGTTCTTATCTCGTATCGTAATCCTTTCATATGGTGCAGCTTAATATTAGTTAAACCTTAAGGTAATAAATGAGATAATATTTGTTTATTCATTTTTGTGTTTCATGCAACAAACATTGAGGTCAATCACATAGAGATATAATAAATTAATTACGAAATTTTATTTATTCACTCTATTTGAAATTTGCAAGTAGAATGATGAAACTATTGCATTAAATGCATAAATGCCTCACAATCTCCCACTTGCCCTAGTGAAATAACTAAGTCATATTTTGCATACCCATACCCTTAACATATTTCTTAAAACTCCCAACCATTAGAGTCGTGGTAAATTGATCTGTAAGTTTGTCCTCAAATATAATTTTGATTACATCTACTATTCCATTAGCCATCACCTCTCGTATAATATGATGTTTGCGATAAATGTGTTTTGTCCTCTTATGATTTATAGTTTCCTTAGTATTAGCTAGTATCACATTGTTATTTCAATCCAATGTGATAACTTTTTCTATGGTAGGAATGATGATCTATTAAGAACTTTCAAATTCAGTCTTCTTCAGTTGTAGCTTTTGAAGTAACCTCCATAGTGGAGTCAACAATACAAGTCTTGTAACACGCTGAAACTTTTGACTTATTGTATACTGATATATAGGAATTTAGTAGAACTTTGATATGAAACATTTAGATTTTTGATGGGTTAAATTTATTTTAAATCACTGAGGAGCCTATAGAAGATAACTTTAGTTAACTAGATTGTAACTGACCTAATCGGGTAAAAATACAAGATTAAGAGCAAAATGGTAATTTTGTCACTGGGGGTATGTTGGACATTTAGAACATACATAAGATTAAATATTAGAATAATTTTGGACTTTGTGGTGATGAGACGCCGGTGGAGCTTTTTAAATTGATCTTTATGTGTTAAAATAAAAATTTAGTCACGTGTTTGAATTATTAAAATTGTTTACTTTTGACCACATTTTTTTTAATATAAAAATGAAGTAAAAAAATGACAATATCATCATCTTTTCTCCATACCATCGAACCACCTTAAAGGAGAAGAACATTCTCCACGTTTCTTCATTTTTCTTGCTTTTTCCTCGTTACTTACCCATGCCTTTTCTAAATACTCATCATTTTTCATCAATTTATTGTAAAACCTTCACTATTAAACTCTTTTTGAGTTTATACCTTATCATATCCATCACCCAAGAAGTTAATGTTTGAACCTTAATGTGAGAAACTGTATTAGAAGGGTGAAAGGATGTGAATAAGGTATGAATTTTATAGTTTCCATATGATTTATGTACAAAATCATGTTTATTTTAAGTTTGGGTGTTGCTGAGCCGTATTAATGGCTATTTAATGTTTTAATATTTATGATATTCTTGTTATTTATGAAGAGAGTGAAGAAGGAAAGACTAACACTAGCAAAGGAAAGGAAAAGCTAACGGATTAAGGTGGAACTAAACTTCTCCATCAACTTTTGAGTATTTTGTATAGTAAGATATGTGGAAAACTTATGGAATATTTTATTTAAGATTAATATTTTTTATAATTGATTTACTATTAATATTGAATTGAATATATTTTAGTATATATTAATGATTATGAAAGTGTGGTTGATGGTAAGATAATAACTTTATGAGTGATTTTGAAGTTAAGTCTCCTAGTGGTGACATTTATTGGAACATGAATCTTGATTTGGTGGTTAAAGTTATGAACAGAATCATTGCTCCATATTGTAATGGCTATTGTCTCAGGCATTGTTTTAAATCTGTAAACTTGTTTGTAGATGCAAATATGGATATTCTAGAAATATTGAAACAAGGCCCTAGTAACTTAGTTAAGTGGTTAAAATACAATTGACATGCCAATAAAGGACTCTTGTTTTGTACTTTGTACTCCTATTACTTGCACTTCGGTGCTCCTGTTGCTGAAACTTCGACATAATCCTAATATTGTCTTTAAAAACTTGAGCTTTGATGCTCATGTTAATGTAAGTCCAAATAATTTGTCCCTAGTATCCTATCTTTGTTTCTAGGCACATTAAGGGCTAAAGTTAAATTAGTTTTGATTTCTGAAAATAACTTGATTTTAGCATGATAAATACAAATACTTGAATTTTTCGATGCAAATTCTTGTATGTGTTCTCATGGTGCTAAACTATTCTTTTTTTGTGTTTTTCGAATTGCCATGTAGTTATCATTCATATTAGTTCAAAGCATACTATATAATCTTATATATGACCTAAATATAAGTTCTAAAGGTAAGTATATAAGGTATTATCTATACTATCTTAATAAGTTTTAAGCCTAACGTGCCATTGTTTCTGCATGTAGGTCTTCTGAATCAACGTCCAGAGTAGCGTTCCATACGAAAAGAAAATAAAACAATGCTGGGTACCGTGCTAAAGGCCTATAGACATATATTGCTTTAGGCAAGGTAACTTGAGGTCTTTCTCTTAAAAGAAGCAGACCATTTTAGATCTCTTCTGAGCAGTAGAATAAGATTGATTTTTCCAAGGTATTATTGATTAATAAGGGTAGATTCTCAGTAATCCCAACCTTCCAAGTCAACATTATAGGTTCTTCCAAGTCAAGATTGATTTTGCACGTTTTATACATCATTATTCTCCTAATTGCCACTATGTTTTTATTATTGTTTGCCATAGCATTAATCACACTCTTTTATAATAACTTGACCAATTTATACCTAACCGATCCTAGTGGAGACGATCTCACTTATCACTTTATTACTTGATTCGACGTGTATACTTACACAATTCACATAACACAAACCAACATGGTTGTACTACGCTAGCAGAGGGACTAATTGGACATATATAATTAGGGCTCCAATAAATTTTAATTAAGTTCAGACTTAAGTTCCGACTATTTTTTTATTAATTAGAACAATATTTAGTCACAAAGTCATTTCACTAAAGTACCATGATTGAGCTCTCCCTATTATATACCATTATGAAAGCTACTAATAAAGTGCTTATACAATGACTTTGTTATATGTGTGTCACCCTCATAGTATATCCTTAATCTCTTTAGGTTAAATACATTCACCCAATATGGTTCTATTTTATCTCATGATACCTAAGACAATGCATCTACCCAATTAAACTTAATAGACAACATAATAGTCTTTTAATTGATTTTTCTCAAATTTGATAAGACTGTAGACCATTTAAATTACCTTCTAATATAAGTTGTCTTATTGTCTTACGATTTGACCACATAATGCAACTTAATATTAGTTAAACATTGGGTAACCAATGAGCCAATATTTGCTTGTTCATTTTTTATTTACATGTAAAAAATTATTAAGGACAAATAAAAACAATATTAATATGAATGATGAAATTTTATAAAATCAATCTATTTGAAAAATTACAAGTACATAATGATGAAAAACTACATTAAGGGAATTAGATCTCAACATTCATATGTTCTCTTTCTTATGTCATCTTAGGATAGCCATCAAAACAAAGATGGAAACTTGATGTATAAGGTTATTCACCTTTCTTTACATCAAACATTGTAAAACACTCTAGAATCTTATTGATGTATGGAATTTGCGATAAAGCTATCTTTTTATTCTTTCAATCCCTATGGATTTGAATTCCTAGAACATAATCAATCTCACCCAGTTCCTTCATGCTAAACTATTGAGTTAACCACAGTTTAACCAATGGTAATATCCCTACAACATTCCTAGTTAGTAGAATATATAGAATGAAAAAGACCACATTTCCATATTTTATACATTTATAAATGAAAGGTTCATCAATTCTTTGCTTAAATCTAAAGGTTTTTTAATCGATTTATCAAGCCTTTGAGTCCATGAATTGGATGTTTGCTTAAGTCCATAAATGGATCTTAGCAACTTGCAAAGTTTATGCTCTTGTCATTTAGCTATATAACTAGTGGGTTGCACCATATAAATGCTTTCATCTAGATAGTCATTCAAGAATGCAATCTTGATATTCATTTGCCAAATCTTGTAATCGAGAGTTTCAACAATAGATAAAAGAATGTAGATAGACTTAAGCATTTCTACTTGTGAGAAGGTTTCCTCATAACTGATGCATTCTTTTAACATATAGCCTTTGGTAACAAGTCTAGCCTTATAGGTTCCACCGCTTCCTTTTGCATTCTTTTTTCCTATTGTATATCCACTTACACCTTATGGGTTTATTCTTATTCAGTAAGTCAAAAAGTTTTTGTATTGGATTTTTTGAATCCATTTTAGCCTCCATAGCTTCTTTCCAAAGCCAGAAATTAACATCTTGTATAACTTCAACATATGTAAGAAAATCATCATCTCCTTGTTTGGTGGTTTATGTGTTATAAACACTAGAATTGTACATGAAGAAATATTGTTTCCTAGAAATAAGCACTACCATGACTATCCTTATGCTGTAATTGATTGCAAGTCTATTATTTGGAATAGAATCTAATATAGAAACTTAAGGATCTTTTTTTTTTATTTCTCAAAAGCTTGTTTAGTAACTAATTCAAAGGTTTGATCATTAATGTGAAGATAAATTTTAATGTTCTTTAATAAATTGGTTATAGTTACCAATGATCGTCAGGTAACTTAATCTCTTCTTGTTTGACTTGGTGCCCTAAATGTAGAATATTTGTTTGTAAACTTGTAATTTTTTTTGAACAGATTGGTTAATAAAATAATTCATGGATTACATTAATTCACATGGTTTTTACATGCAAAGCAAAAAAAAGAGAGAAAATATTGGCTCATTGGTTGTCTAATTTTTAAACTAATACTAAGCGATATTACATGGTCGGGTCATAATATGGAAATACAACTTGTATTAGTAGATGAACCTAAACATGTCCTTAGTCTAATTAGAAATGAGCAAACCAATTGAAAGACTAATATGCATCTATCAAGTCCAATTGGGGAGATACTTTGTCTTAGGCATTAGAGTGGATGACTCTCAGAAGATAGAGACATAAATGTGACTGATTGGACTTAGAGTACATCATACTAGACCCAAGAAGAATTGATCTTGAATCTGTTTATGCATTTATTCACTTGTGACATTCAAAGTGTGGCAAACCTTAATCCTGTGTGGGAGACAAACTAAGTATGCGTGACTCATATACTTTGATGTAAGTAAAAACTTGAGTTCAAATAAATAAGGAATCAAAAGTTGGTGCGTTGGGTATACGACTTTTGCAGTATGTAGCTTCATTCACAACAGTGGAATTCATAGCTCGAGAAATGGGTAAATGATATATTCTCATTGGCGTTATGTACCGCCCTTGACCGAACCAATCTACTAGATCTGAATCTTGGGTGTTACGTCCTTCTTACAGATGTAATTGAAAATTCCTCTTTCTTATTCATGTAAATGTCTCTCTATGAGAGTAAAAAAATCTCTTCTTGGTGTACATTGTATGGTTATGTCTACTCTTCGTCTATATGCAAACTACTATCTATGGCTGCTATAGAGCTTTTTGTGAAAATACAATGTATGGTTATCATTTCAAATCAATAAAAGATCAGACTTTCCTACTTTCTCTCTCAGTCTACTGTATACATCTTGGAGTACTACTTATTTATTTAGGCACAAATCAAACTATAAGCGTATTGAATTTTTACTCAAATGACTTATGCGAAAACTTTGGCGTGCCACTTGTTTTCCTTTATATGAATAACAGCCCAGCACACCGCTTACTTGGCGTAGCCCTGACATCGCCTCTTAGCACATTTTCCTTTACAAACCTGAATACAGAAACAACTTTAGTAAGTTCGTAAGAACTCAGTGAGCTAAACCTTAGAATAAAATTTTCAATCATTCTATGTTGCATATGTATATTGCACATCCTTAGGTATTTATTGACCTTTCTTCCTTCTTGGCGGGTACATTTCTAAGGCAACCATCTTTCTTTCTTTAGAACCATTTGCCTTCTCTTGTGTATACTATACTTAATATCTTTTTACCTTATGTATACTTTTTTGACTCTTATCTTTATATAACCCCTAACCTCTAAACTTACCTTATTATCAAACTATTAAATCATTTCTTACTCACTAATCTTTTCATTATCTTCAAGTAGGGTAGAATGCACTCAATACTTATATCAGAAATTTCTCATATCTTCCTTACTTCAGAGCATTCTCTATTCTTACTCTCAATTCATATCTTTGCCTTGCTACGTACTCTAGTGCACACTAGCATTTCTATTCATTATTATGACTATACGGGGTTCGTCGTTCACTCAATATCCGCCCAAAGTCGTTTTCTTTAGATGATCATCATGAAATTTGTTCTTCAGATTTCGCCACGAATGCATCCTTTTAACAAAGTTTTGTACAAGGCATTCCTTTAATAGAGATGGTCACAAAAGCATCCTTTTAACAGACATATCCACAGAGACATCCTTTTAACATAAACAACCACAAAGGCTTTAATTTAATAGAAACAACCACAAATGCTTTTAACAAAGTTTATTCTCTAAGTATTAATTTTATTTTCCAAAATAACAAATTTGTTGGTTTCAATGAGAGAAGTTTTGCTTTCACACTAAAAGTAAAGAAAATTATTTCTGATTCAGTGTTTGAGTCAAATGGTTCGAGCCCACACTCGAAGCAGTTTGTGGTACGAGAATGATGGAGAAGGTTGTTTGGTTGAAAGCCAAGAACGACAATGATTTATTTAGCAGAAAACACAAAAAACACAAATGGACATAGGATTTTCATAACCTATATTTTTTATGGAACCTAGAAAATCGAGATGCCTCTAGGTCAATTGAGATAATGTAAAATCGACCCCAGCCAAACTAGCGAAAAACCAATGGTGGTCTGGCAGCAGGAGGATGTCAGTGGTCCAATGGTAATATTTGATGGAAAGGGGCTGTCGACGGAGGTTTATGGTGGTGGTCACCAGCAATGGTTCGATAATGACCCAAGATAGGTCGACGGTGGTCGTAGGCAGTCCGTCAATGAGCCTAGATAACTCGATGCTACCCTCAGACAGCTTAGTGGTGGCTGACGGTGGTCTGGTGGGGCGATGACTTCGAAATGGTGGCGGAAAGATGACGACGATGAAAACTTGAACTGGTACCACAAGAGAAGTCTATGGTGGGAAAATAAAATACTTTAAGCATGTTTTTGGGTGAATTTTGTAATTTTTTATTTTTCTATGATGGAGTCATGGAAACTTTGGTTGGTCAAGGTCATTTAAATTTTTATGCTTTTAATTTATGTGATATGTATGATGATATTTATTTGACTGCGAATTTATGTTCATGCATATGTATGATAAGGATGCTATATAGTTTAGGGAAGAAATCCACATTTACTTGTCATGCATATATTGATCATTCATTATTGAAATTGGGCATTAAAAACCTTGTATGTTTTTAAAATATTGAGTAGGGAATATTTATCAAATGAGTTCTTAGGGTATCTCATAGAAAATGAGATTCTATCGCAGTTAATCTCATCGGGCATTCCACAATAGAATGTCATGGGAGAGAGAAGAAATTGAACGTTGTTAGACAAGTTTCGTTTGATGTTTTGTTATTCGAAGCTACCAATCTCCTTCTAGGATATACGGTTCAAATAGCTAGCTATATCCTGAATGATGTACCAACTAAGTTATTATCAAAACCTCCATATGAATTGTGGCATGGTAGGAAGTCGAATCTTAATCATTTAAGAATTTTGGGATGTTGTCATGAAATATTCAAATGATGTGCAAGTGTACACAGTCGTCAACAAATAATAAAGTAGTAAGTATAGAGTTATCGTCTCCACAGGGACTGTATATGCAAGGGAAAAATTGTGAAAATAAATTCTTATGCAAATTGCTGATGGGAAATAATGTGGAGTAGATTGAATTAACTAAATAACTTAACTAAAACATCAACTATGTTAAAAATGAATGAAAGATGTAAACACAGAGAAATAAACAATTATTCAAAAGTTTTAATTACTATGGCATAAAAGAGTTAGATTAATTGGCTTCTTTAACTTAGAATTACTTAAACAATGTTATTGTATAACATCCTCAAAACCCCATTGGTAGTAAAATATATGAGATAAAATCTTAGCGAAATAAGGTATAAGATCAAATAAAATGAAAGTTGCAAGATATCAAAAGAGAGTTAAATCAAGAAGCATGACATAATGTATTAAATTAAGAAAGAGACTAAATTGTTAATATGTAAAAAGTTCTATGGCACAAGTATAAATGTAACATCCCTAAAATTGATATATAATAAAAGTAATAATAAATTGAATAATGTATAATTAATTTTTCGGTAAAATGAGGAAATGCTATAAAGATGATAAAAGAGAATATTGAGTATTAAAAAAATAATAATTAAGAAGTAGGTTTTAGTATATTGATTTAAAGTAAAGGCTAAATCGTAAATATGTGAAATTTTTTTTGCTCAAGTGTAAATACTCAAAATTTAAGGGATCGAAGTGTGTTGAAGGATCAAATGTGAAAATAATCCAATTTACTATGATATGGAATTGGCATGCATGGACCAAATTGAATAGGTGAAGAATTGTGAGGGACTAAATTGTAATTTTACCAAATTAGGTGATGATTCAAAAATGGAATTTTGAAAGATCATAAAGGGCAAAATGGTCAACTAGTAAGAGGGAAAATTCTAGAATGTAATGATGATGTTGATGATATTTTGGTGATATTTTTAATTAATTAATTAGTTAAATATTATTTTATTAATATTTTACTTATATATTTATAATTATTTTAATTAGAAAATTGTAGTATAAAAATAAAGGAAGGATAAAGGAAATTTATCATCCTTCCAATGTGAGTAAAAGGGTGAGAAAGGAAGTTTTTTTTTACAATTTAGTCCTTTGCCATGAAAACCTACCTTTTACCTAAATTTTTAAAAATTTCTTTAGATATTAAAGAGAGAAGATGAAGTAGAAATTCTAGAGAATCTTTTCATCAATTTAGAAGTAAGAAAATAGTTGATGAAAGTGAAGAAAATGAGAAAGGAAGAAAAGTGGAGAAGATGAGAAATGCATGGAAATGAAGAAGAAATGAATAAATTCTTGACAAAGGAGGTAAGTTTCATACTAAACCTACTTATATTCCAATAGATTGAGTTAAAGATGTTTTGGGTGAGATGTATGAAACATGTATTTAATCTAAATACTAGAAATAGAAAGTATTTGATGAAGAATAGAGACTTAAAACACTAAATTGATAAGAGAGAATGTGGTTTGTATGGTGAAAAGTACTAAGATTAATAAATGAATATGTAATCTACACATAAACATAAGTGATTAAATAGTATAGTAATCAAAAGTATGTCAATTATTGGTGATTAAATGAAAGATAGTGGAAAGAACCATGGAAAAGAAAATATTTTCATTAAAACAGTTTGGACAGTAATAGTGACTTAACTTTGAAAATTCACCAAAAATTATAGAAATTTAGAGATGAATTAAATATGGATTTAAATCTTATTGGGTCTAGTTTCATATTGAAGAAACGGTGAAAGAAATAGAATTTTAGTTTTTGTGAAACAAGCTCGTAATGGATTTGGGTTCCCTTATTCTGATTTTGGAAAATAATCAAAAATTGTAAAAAAATTATTAGGGGTTTAAATTTATATTTTTAAATTCTTAATAAATCTATTTTCAAGAGAAATAAATGGAAACATCATCCGAACCCTGTACTAAGAGATAATTAATTTTTAGTGATAAAGGTCGAAGCTGTCAAGAAGCAGAACAGGGACAAATTTGAAGAATTTATTGTACTTAGTGGCTAAATTATAAATTCTGAAAATTTTATGGTAAAAATATTTTTGAGTCTAGTTTTAAAAACATCAAGCAGATCCTAATTTCGAATTCCGTATCTTAGGATATAAATAATTTAGTGACTATGACTCAAGTGGATAACTTTGGTATGAACATATAAGTAAATAGTGGAATTATAGATAATGTTACATATAAGCATGTTATATACAAAAAGGATGTGGAATAAAGATGAGGAATTTGAAATGTTTCGAAATGGTTGTAAGTCATGGAATGATTAATACATGTGAGTATGTTTAAATGAATTGATAAAATAATAAGTGAATAATGGTTAATTGATGTGATATTGAAATTTTTGTTAAAATTTTATGAAGAATTAAATTGATTAGCACAATTTAGAAATAAATATGAAATATACATAAAGCGAGTAAACTACTTTTGAAAGTGCAAGTCCTTCAATGGTCTTATTTGTAAAAGTTTAATATTTGTGTTAATTTTATAAACTTTGTTATCTTTGATTGAATATTATGTTTTTATGAGGACATGAGATTAGAAATAGATGTAAGTGGATGATATGTAAAATAAAGTGGTAGTTATGACATTTGAATATGGTTTAGGTAAAGATATAAAGAAACAAATAAAAATAAAGCGTGAAACTTGTAGGAAAATGGAGACGAAGTCACGACGACAAGTTTGCCATGTCACGACGTGGAAACCCCAACGTCGCGACGACAGTTCAAAATTTTTTTATGAACTTGACAATTTGGCCTTTGATCAATTGTGGATGTTTTGATGAGTTCCTTTAACTCATAATTAGTTTTTTCATAAATTCAATTGTTACTAAAATGAGTTAATGATCTACATTAATTAAATAATATGATAAATTGATCTGAAATATTCAGTAGTTACTCCGGCGACGAATGTGACATCTTGGTGCCTTGACTGGGCAATCATGTCGGGTATGGGGGTGTTACATATTGATGTTACGAAAGAATTCCATGGCAACTCGACTATTTTTTAACCCATGAAGTCACACTTATTTAACTATGAAATTTTTTTAGCATATTTCTATGTTCAAGAAACTTAGTAATTTTCATAAGCAAACATCAAATTATGTGAGGTAACAGTAATATTGCTATAGTGAAACAATTTATTAATTCTAAGGTTATGCAAGGTAATAAAGTTCTTTCAATATTATTACTAATTTCTTCTAATTTTATCACAAAGAGATCAAACATACCCCATTCAGATATTGTCTCAATTAATTACAATCTGGTTTTGATTTAATAATTAATTCAATTGCATCCCTACATGTAGAATGCACGAATAACTTGTTCATGATTTTATCTAAATGAATAAGCAGCCATGGCACATAACATAATTAACATAATTTTAATAATCTAAGCTAAAAGAATGCAATCAATTTAACATAAACAAAACTAAGCCATTAAAATTAAATCTAAATAAGAAATATATTTAGCAATCATGTTCATAAATTTAGAACAAAATAAAAAGAATTAAAGAAAAAAAACTAGAAGACAACTCAAGTGTTTCTCCATTGCACAGCTTGCATTGCTTTTCCTCCTTCCTTTTGCTTTGCTCCTTCACACAATTGCCTTCAAGATGCTAAATTTTTCCACTCACAAGAACTTCTAAAATGCTCCTTACAACTCTTATGCTGATCTCTCAAATGGGAAGTGAAAGAACAGAGAATGGGAGAAGAGATGCTGAGTGAGGGATGACTGAAATGAATGAATAGCTAGGGGCTATTTATACTTGTAGAGGTTGGCTACTTTTAGCAAGTGAGAGCCTTGAAAATCTCTCTTCCCATGGCTGCCCCTTGCTTTAAGGTAAGTTGGTGGATGACTCTGCTATTTTTGGCTATAAAAAAAATACTAAATGCCTTCTCCTTATGAATATGCACTATGTTATTTTCAATCAATTTTTGTCTCCCTCGAGTAATGCTAAGCAACATTATTAAAGATTAAATTATGTGTTCATATGTTGAACTCAATAATTTCTCTCCACTAATGTAGTAGGCACAAAAGTCTAAATCAATAAGTCTTTAACATGGTTGTAATGTGGCTTGGGTTAAGGTAGGAAAAAGGTATACAATTTTTAGGCTAAAACCATAGACTCAGCTTACCTTGGACCTTCGAAATACAATTATCCCCAAAAACACATACTTTTTGTCATTTAGATACATATGCTCTTTCTACATCTTTTCTCAACAACTAGATTTTTTTAACAACAACAGATACTTTCTTGAGCATATAACTTAGCATTTTGTACTTGTATTGAGCATCCAATACTTCTGTGTAACACCCCAAAGTCGGCCCAGACGTTATGACCGGATCTAGCGATGTCATATGATAGAGTGTTTGAAAACCATGTCGTCGCGTTAAAACCATTTCCATTGAATTCCTTATCTTAATATCTTATTAGTTCCAAAATTGTGTTGCTCATTTAATCAAAAGTTTCAAAACGTTATTCGTTTGCGGAACCTTTTAAAACAAATAAAACAATTGTGCATTTAGGAAAAACATTTGTTCCTTTTAAAAACTGAGGTTTCCTACTACTAGCTGTTGCAATCCATAAGGTAAAGATAATTAAAACCCAAGACCAAAGTCCGAAAGTTCAATTACAACCCAAAAACTTAGCCAGTAAAAATAGAATAGAATTAAAATCAATTATCGAAAATATGGGTTAAAAACCATGAAAGTCCAAAACCGTGGTCACCATCGAGTCCTCTGCCGCACCGATCCATCTAGATCTGGGGATTACCTGTGCACATTTAAACAAAAGGGGTGAGTTTACAAAAACTCAGTTTGTGATCCCATAGAAAAAAAAACAATAGCAAATCACAGTGCACAGTTAAAGAAGTCCTAGCCCTAAGTCTCTTTTTAGTATCAGTAACAGTTTGGGCCTTAGCCAATCTCAGTACAGTATCAAATATGTAGTAGGGCCTTATCCCATCACAATATCAGTCGCAGTCATGCAGTATTCAGTAACAAAGTCCTACCCAACCAACCTCTACACACCATCTCCGTCCAACCCGGATCAAATCAACCCTCCCATCCCTACACTCCAGGTAGTATCGAATGTGGCACAAAACAGTAATTTGCAGTTGAGCTGCCAGTATGTTAGGCTTAAGTGCCTTTCAATACACTTCCTCCAAATATAATTAACCCAACCCCATGCAATGCAACATACAAGTCATGACATGCTATCTCAGGACATCAGTACATATAACCAGTTCAGTATGCAAGCATACTATCATCATGCTCAACACATATATAAATCAAACAGTCAGTTCGTATAATTAGGGGTCTAAGTGATGCTTACCAACCCTACAGTAGGTTCACAGTTGACTTGGACGACCCGTGCAACCTTAGCAATCAATTCAGTGAAAATGGGCTCACATGCCCATGTGGTTTGCTCGTGTGGGCCCACACGACTGAGCCCAAATTGGCCTTGGCCGCATGACCCATTTTTGATGTAACCCGTGCTAGCTAAATATTCATATATGTTTTCACTATTTACTTATATGTTTCTTCAAAGCTGTCTACTTGAGTCACTATTACTAAATTATTTATATTTTGAGCTACAGAATACCAAATTAAAGTCCACTTGATGTATTTGAAACTAGACTCAATTACCTTTCTACCATAAAATTGATGTATTTGAAACTAGACTTAAATACCTTTCTACCATAAAATTTTCAAAATTTTTAGTTCAGCCAATAAGTACAGTAAAATCTTCAATCTTACCCCTGTTCTACTGTCTGACAGTTTTGACCTTTTTCTGCTAAAAATTAATTATCTCTTAGAAAAAAATTTGGATGATGTTACCATTTGTTTCTATTGAAAATAGACTCATTAATAATTTAAACATGTATATTTTAACCCCTAATTATTTTTCTCCAATTTTTGATGATTTTCCAAATTCAGAATAGGGAACCCAAATTCTTTCTGACCTTGTCTCACAAAACTTATTATATCTCACAATTTACAATTCCATTACTTACACCGTTTCTTCTATGAGAAACTAGCCTCAATAAGATTTAATTCGATATTTTGTTATCCTCTAATTCGATTTACACAATTTATGGTGATTTTTCAAAATTAGCCTACTACTGTTGTCCAAACAGCAAGCAATTTCAACTTTTTGTCGAATCCCATTTTCTGCGTTTCGGGAACACACCTGGTTTTGTTTGATACTAAAACAGTCCCCAAGCACTCCAAAGCCTATAATTGAAAAAATAGCACTAATTTAATCTCACATAATGTGATCCCAAATCGAACTTGTATCGAGGTTTTAACCCATAAGTGACTAAACCTTACCTTCAACCGATGAACAGTAATTCCCACACAAACTCAGAATCCGATTGGTGATTACGAGCCCTTGAATCCTCCCTTAATTGGCATAAACAAAACAATTCAGAAGAAAGATAATAAACGGGGACAAATCACTTATCTAAAACTTACCGAACGATCACAGCAAACATTGAGCGACACGAGGCAGAGTGGGAAAAGAAAAATCAAGAAGATGAAGGGTGAAAGAGAGTAGAAATTTGGCAGCAATGAAGAGAAAAACGACAAGAGGGTGGAGGGATTTTGGGGAAGTAAAAAAAAAAGAAAAAAAAGATGAACAAAATATTTGATAACCACCCCAATCCATTATTTCTCTCCATCAAACTCCCTACTAAATCCACTACTCAGATTTTTAGTTCATCTCAAACTCTCCTGGACGCACGAGAAAAAATAATGCCCATGCCAAGATTTGAACACAAGAACTCCTTCACACCAACACTCCACTTATCCACCAGACCAGCAGGCGCATTCTATTACTGACCGAAGATAGAGTTTATTCATAAAAATACCAAAATTTTCCCAAGTTCTGGCTTGAACTTGGGACCTCCCAAACACACCTAGAACACATAACCACTAAAGCAGACAGATATTTTGTGTCAAACATTCACAGTACCCAAAATTAAAATTTTGAGGCGTTACAGTCTCTCTAACTCCCCCAAACTTAATCCCAAAAATATTCTAGATGAACTGAGTCTAAATTTTGGGACAACTAAAGATAAATATTAAATACGAAATGGCTCATTAGTGTGGGGTTAAAAAAAATCAGGCCATATAGCTCAAAAGCAGGGTTTCAAGGGATAAATATTTAATAAGATGGCCTTGAAAAGATCAAATGATCCACAAAATATTTGCCTAAATCATTTTCAAATTACCATGCCTCCTAGGATTTTGTGTAACATCCTATACTTGACCTGATTGCCAGACCTAGGTACTAGATGATACAAAGACCCCAATTAGCTTAAAGAGGTTTCTGATTCTACTCCTATTACATTCTTAAACACTCAAATTAAAAATCCAACTAAATCAAGGAATATGACTCTTAAAAGTTTTTTCCTTAAAATTTTAGCAGTATTTGCAATTATAAATATAGAAATTTAAAATTTATACACTCAACTTAATCCCCAAGGTGCGACTTTTAAGGAAGCCCCTTTATACACATGTAAGACCTCCACGCCTAACCCTAAAATTCAGCGGCACTTGGCCTGGTCTCTCCACTTGATGTCTCAGTCACAACATTTGTCCTGCAAACAGGCAGTAAGCACGTAAGTTCAAATGAACTTAGTCTATCTTTGGCCTTCCACAGATTTCACCAGCGAGGTCGACACCTAGCCCTTTTTCTACGGTTCTTCACTAGCAGACTTATTCTCTACCTTGGACATAAGCGTCACCTTTAAGGAAATGGTCCGTTATGGTTCTAGCTTGATTATGCCTCATCCAAGGTTCCTTTATACTTTGTTGAGTTTACTCTCTTTCAGAATCGACCATCCACATGGGAATAATTTTTATTGCTTATTACTGGTTGAATTTTTCTTTTCCAGATATTTAATCTGATTCACTCATCTCATACTAGATTAACCTTAACTAATTAGGCACCCCATCATCTTGGCAGATTCGTTCTTTGCAACTAGCCTTAAGCTACTAGTTCACCTTGTTCCAGTCTTTTAGAAAATTTAAATTAGCAGATAGTTCTTAACGAACCATATCTTTCGCTACTTTCTGGAAAACTATCCGACCAAGGTAGCCCTAGGTAGACTTCGTCTATTAACCCCTGTGGTTTGTCCTGTGTTACCTAGTCCTGATCAAACATCATTCCGTACTATAGATTTTAGGTAGACTTTACCAGTCCAACTGTTTATGCCATCATTAACTCCAACTAAACCTTGGTGGATGTACCTGTTTCCGGCTAACCTTTACCTGTGGACCATTAGACTTAGGTTTCACTTGATCATTTCACTAACACCCTCAATTTTGGTTTATTTGCTAAAATTCATGGACTTATACCCGCAGATACTTCATACCTTTATATAGTTATCCCTTGTCAGTAGCATACCTAAATTCTTAAATGTTCCTACTCGTCTTTCTTATCTTCGAAATTTGGTAGAGCCTTGGACTATCTCATTACCTACATTTCAGATGTGCCGTACCCATCTGATCTTGCTACTCTCCAAGTGGGTCATACAATGATCTCATTAACCGTGTCCTGATAGCTTCCTAGCTTAACATTTGGCGAACTTTCTTGACGCAATAGCCGAGCTATAGTCTTACACAGTCTGAACCCATGTTTAGCATCCTGGTAGACTACCTTTGTTGCCATAGCCAAGATATGGTCTTACACAATATGAACCCATGCTTGACGTCGTAGTAGAATCTCTCATGTTTACCATCCCGACGGACTATTCTGTGATTATTGACTCTGAGAGACTTTATACCTCTTTTGAGTTATCGCTCCGTAGAGCTTATATATCATTGTCACAGTGTCACCCCACAGAGCCTGCAGACCATCGTCACGGTGTTGCTCTATTGAACCTATAAATCATCGTCAAAATGTTGCCCCTAAGGACCAGGCGATAATAATCGTCACGATTTCATACTAGTGAGCCATTAGCTAACCATTCCACGAAGACGTCTAACTCTCTTGAATACCCTTAACAATCTGCCCATTCCTCCATTCAGCCAATATTCCTAGGTTCATCTACCTTGTCTAGGTAAAATACCTCTATACTCCACATACACCATATTCAAGTATTTCATACAATTCATAGAGCTAGTGACTATCGTATACATTTCGTCACGCATTAATTCGTTAATTTGCAGCCACATAAAACTCAACAAGTATACTTGCCAACACACGCATACACAACTTACTTATCCTCCATATTTATACACGACCATGGTTTTAAACACAAATCAAAGCAATCACCCAAAAGTTAAGTGTAGAGACTCGCCTTGCTTTCTTAATCCTTAATGACTTGGCTTGCCTAAACGCTAGAGCCTCCTTTGCCCTGGTAGCTAAGCATGGCAACCATATATCAGTTAACTTAAAGGTATTCAAACCTTAAAACCCAGAATCCATAATTATAAAAAAAAATTGAGAATTCTTACTTCTCTTTACTCTAATCCACGAGTACAAGGCGGCTTCAGGCTTACCAGCTTATTAAATCCCTGGCTTCCCAGGCTTTGAACACCACATTAATCACCTTATGCAAAGCTTTCTTTAACACCTTTCTCTCCTTTAGAGCAACCAAGGAAGATGTTGCAGATAAGAAGGAAATTACCAACTAAATTCAAGAGAAATATTTCCTCTCCATACTTATATATATCCAAAATTTGCATGGTCTTTTTGGTCCTTTATAGTCAATCACTACTAATTATTATGTCTCCTACTAGGGAGATAACCAGTTCCAAATTGACTAAACTAGAATTGAAATCCACCTAATCACAATTTGATTACTGAAATTTCTGAAATTTCTTACGGAGCCCAAATATTCACCAATCCATTCAATTTAATCATAAATTTCCTTCGATTTTAGGACTTAAAGATAATTAGGTGTGACATTTTGCCTCAAGGAAATTACTAAGTCAATTCTAAAGACTTAAAATTTTATGCATGCTTAGTTTTTCAAAGGAATTAAAATTTTCATGGTAGCCTTTATACACAATGACTAAGACCTACATACATATCATAACTTAGTTAGCATACAAATACTTGAAATAATAAGGATTTATGAATACACTAGAATTAACATTATTGTGCTCAAAATTTAAATTTGAGCAATTTTCACTTAAAACATACCTTTATGAAAAATATAATTATCTCAGGTTACAATATGAGTCCCCCTACTAAAGAGAAACAATATCCTCATTTTATAAAAACAAATATTAGAAGGGAAAAAATAAAGAAGTGAATGTGAACTGTGCACCAGGTAAGGTCCCAAGAAAGGGAGGTGAGTCTTATTTGATTGCTTAAAATACCAAGCCTTTCCATGCCAAAGCCAATCCTAGACATGTACATTCACATTGCCCACACTTCTCATCTTTATTCATAATTGCAACTAAATTTTATTATGCTAAGAATTAATACAACAATAAATTCAAAGAATTAAAATGAAATAAACGGTAATTGAAAATATAAAAGACTATAAGGAAGTGAAAAATAATACTCCCTCGAATATTATTTGGAATTGTCACTGTCCGAAAGTGTGTCAAAGGGCCATCCATTGAACCAACAATATTCATCTAGGAAGTAATAATACTCTCGTCTAGCAAGTCTGTCCAATGTTTGATCCATAAAGGTAAATAGGAAATGATCTTTCTTGCTGCTCATGTTTAGCTTCCTATAATTCATGCAAAGCCTCCAACCTGTAACTTAAATATCTGTTATAAACCATCTGATACCCTTCTTGTACCTTTTCAAAACCAAAAGCAACTCTACTTCTTGGTCTTCAGTCAACTCTACTAAATTAGTGACAAGTGAATTTTAAGATAAACTCAAATAAGCATATCTCAAATAAGAAGGCAAAATTTCCATTTTTAATTCAAATAGCGCTTCAATAAAAACTTTTTGTTGTGTGTACTCTTGAGATGATAACTCTAATGATTCAAATGAGGCTTTCTGAATGAATCCCTTCGAATTAGCTTCTAATAGAACCAATCATTCTTCGTCTTCATCATCACTTAGCAGATCAGCTAGTAGAATATGTTTTAACGGATCGTTTAGATGGTTAAGTTCCAATTTTGTAGCAGCCAGTAATTTTATATCAGAAACAATAGAGCATTCTTTTAATGCATTTAGGGATTTAATAACATTGAAGACACTACAAGCTACCTTGTTATCCAAATTTTCCTTAAATTGAGTATCCTATTGCTGCTTCTCGAACCATTGAGGATATGGAGGTGGTGGGGTTTTGATCTTGTCTTATCTGGTTTGTTGTGGCAAGGCTACTTCCTGGGTCTTAAGTGTAGAGTTCTCAGTTACAGGAACGAACTTGTGTAGTGTAGGAACAAATTTGGTCGATATGGCATAAAAGTGTTCTAGGTCCTGCCAATTGGTTGTTGGATCTGGTGCCCTAAGTGTAGTATTATTATGTAAGTACATTTGTATTCTTTTAGAGCAGTGGTTAATAAAATTAATCATGATACATTAATACTTTATATATAGTCTTCACATGGTTTTTGTACGCAAAGCAAAATGGAAACAAATGTTGCTTACTAGTTGTATAATGTTTAACTAATGCTACGCGGTATTACGTGGTCGCATCATAATACAAAAATACAACTTATAATAGTAGACGAACCTAAACATGTTCTTAGTCTAATCAGAAGTGAGCAAACCAATTAAAATACTAATATGTCATCTATCAAGTCGAATTGGGGAAATGTCTTGTCTTAAGCATCGAAATAGATGACTCCCAAAAGATAAAGATATAGATGTGATTGACTAGACTGACAGTACATTAGACAAGACCCAAGAAGAATATATGCTAAATCTGTTTACGAATTTATTCACTTGTGACGTTTATAGTGTGGCATACCTAAATCCTGAGTGGATGGTGGACTATGTATTTTTGAATCGTACACTTTTATGTAAGTAAAAACCTGAGTTCAAATAAATAAGGAACCAAAAGCTGGTGCATTGGGTGTACGACTTTTGTAGTATGTAATGTAACCTCCCTAAACTGGCCTAGACATTATGGCCAGATTGAAAAGGCTACATTAGCCACCGAAATGGCTAAGCTAACTTACGTTACTTTTGAAGACTTTAAATAAACTCATTTTAGACAAAAAAAATCGTATTTTCACCTTGAGTTAGTTTAAAAGAGTTCATTTATTAGACAATCTATACTTACGACTCATTTTATTATTGATAGTGTTGTTTAAGAAAAAAAATCATTTTCTTGTCACTTTTCTTTGTAAAAGCTCGATGTTAAACTAATGTAGCAGAAAAACCAATTTTCAAGTCATTTTAAAAACTGAGTTGCCTTATCGATTTATTTTTTCAAAAACAATTCATTTGCAATGCAGCAGAAATTAGGGAACAATGTCAAATTTTACTTTTGCCTGGTATCATGCGTTTTTCGATTATTATTTTGAGTAATCCATGCATGCAAAAATCCCCAAAAGAAAAGTTACCAATCCACAGACCATAAGTAATTAAAAATTACAAACTAAAACCAATAAATATTGATTAGTACTTATTAAAAATAGTCCAAGGTCCAAAGTGATTCTCCGGATGCCGAGTCCAATCCTAATTTCGAGGTTTACCTAAAAAGTTAAACACTATGGGGGTGAGTTTATGAAAGATCAGTGTGAGTGGAACAATTATTTAAACATACATAAATATCGAATACAGTGAAACATATTAGATTTAACAGAAGAACACAGAACCATCATTGAAATTTCATATCATTACATAGTCATTATCAAATTGATGTCAAACGGTATATGAGCATGGGTCATCATTCATTCGAGTAACAATCATTAATTTAGATATCATTCAATACAACACAATACAATACGTAGCATAAATCAATAACATTTGAATATGTTGTGAGCATGATGTAATGCAAAAAGGTTCTTACCCATACCATCTGCTACACAGCACGAGTTCCCCAGAACCCGTTGGCCAAACTCCAACAAATGTGAGTATAGCTCGATGTGGTAAAACCATCGAATAATTAATAATGCAAAAAATCTGCCGGATATGAAATAGTGTGATACAATAACCAATAACATGCACTACGCGATAAAATCACCAATCCCCTCGGTACTCCAGGTGCAATGCATTGAATACATATAAATGCGGACTTGACATGCCGTCAGTACTCCACAAAACTCCTCTGTCAACCGTAAGATATCCTATCCTAATGCAAATACAATATGTCACACAAACTCATATATAATCATATCTCAATACTTATAACATTTATTTGACATGCTCAACATACCCTCAGTAATCACATACTTCCAGTAAATGAAAATAGTGTTCCAATTTTCAAATTATCATTAAGATGATATCATTCAACATTACGCAATTTCACATACTTTTATGATTTTCCAATGTGCATGTATAGCAACCTTTCCAATATAACATAGCAAACTATCCATGCAATTATATAATGCATAAACCACTTACAAAAGTAATTATTTGGCTATTAATTCAATTCAATCAACAAGATAAATCATCAAATACATCAAAAAATTTATCATTTTAATTAATTTTTTGAGTTTAGGAGCCACACCTTATTTTTTGCTTTTTCATAGCACACTAGCGAATCTTCCATTTTTCCTTAATAAACCTTAAAACGAACCTAAGTAAAAAATCAATATAACTTCCATCAATTCATCTTTTAACCAGCCCTTAAATACCCACTTATGGTTTTCAACCAGTCGCCAAAATTACTACTATTTTACAAATCCAAACTATTTAGATTTCTTACACTACTTTGATGCAAACCGAACACGCGAATGTTTTTTTGGCTTTACGGTTGATTTGGGGTGTTTCGGTCAACACCTAAAACAATGACATACTAAAAAATAAGTAGATAATATTGATTAAAATCCCTCATTTAATCAATCCATAACCTTTTCCCAACAACTTTGTCGAAACAACAAACTAGTTTACAATTAATCGCACTTACACTTCCCAAATTGTGATATCCGAATGGCTAATTGATCAAGAACATTTTTCCCTAATTAACATGTGATTAAAGGCTGATTATGAGGGTTCAATAACTCAAATTAATTCTGGGAAAATATGACCAAGAACCAAGAAACAAAACAGCCCCGTTTCTTGTACATAGGCACACGCACCACCACCTATGGTGGCCAAATTCAGTGCTAGTTTAAAAACGATTTAAAGGTCCATTAAAAATCTGGAAAAATACCTTTAAAATATTTAAAATTCCCCTAAATTTCATATCTAAAATTTTATATTTTTAATTGACAAGATTAATCTGCAAATTGAAGAAAGAAGAGATATTACACAAGTTAGTTGAGAGAAACGACAATGACACTTTCTTGGAAATGTTCGGGATCGATCTTGGAGTTCAAGATTTCAAATTTGGGGCTGATTTTAATGAGAAAAAATACTAGAAAGATGGTGGAGAAGATGTTAACAAATCTTGAGACAAAAAGAAAAAGAAAGAGATGGTAAAACTAGGTGTAGGTGACGATAACAATGGAGAAAGGAAAAAAATTGAAGAGAAAAGAGGAGAAGAGAGTGGAGGAACGGCTAGGGTGAGTAAAAATAGAATAAAGGCTGATTATTTTGTGTAAAATTAAAATTTATACCTAGGGTTACAAGGGTATGGATGGCACGCAAGTTAAAAACAAGGGATTTTGTAAAAAATAATAATTATTTTGCATGGGAAATGATTTGAACTTGGAACCTCATTAATTTCATGCTTTTAAATTTAACAACTATCCACTGAGCCAACTCTTTATTTTTGAAATATTTATTTTAAAAAAAAGGGCGTGTCACATACTAGGGTTTAAGGTAAAATTAGGAAAATAATAAAAATGGTGAAAGAGAAGGGATTTGAATTTGAGTTTCAAGGAACGTTTCACTAACACTTATCCAACAAACTAATACCTCATTTATTCTTAAAAACGCATAGATAATCTAAAAAAATTAGGGCATGACCACTCTCTCTCGATTCCCAAACCCGATTCTACTGACCGTAAATTTTTGGGATGTTACATGTAGTGTCATTCAAAACATGGGAAAATAATATCTTCTCATTGGCATTACATGGTTGATGAAAAGTAAATATGGCCATGGATCGTCCGTCTTTGTGATGGATGACTTGATCATTACTTGATAGTGATTGACTTTTCATGAAGGAAGATGTAATGGTAACCATAAGATAAAATAGGATCATATCGGAAGAACATATATTATCCTAAAGAGATCAAGGATATCTTATAAGGGTAACACACTTACGAAAAGGTCATTGGACAAGCACCAAGAGTTGATTTCATAATGGTATGTCACTGAGGAGAGCTCAGTCACAATACTATATTGAGTAGTTGTTGACCTATCATGTTAGCATTGATACCATTAGTAGTAATGCTCTTAAACATGGAAGACATAGAAGATACCTAAGCTACAAGGAAGTAAGTGCATCCACTTCATGTACCCCAACCTTTCTTCTTCTTATGGTTATTCGATTGATTAGCCACTAATAATTGTTGTTGGAAATTCTTTCAATCATTTTGTACGACTCATTGTAAGATTTTGAAAGAAAGGTTCCATTTGCAGAGCCATCTACAACCAGTCTAGTATGTGCAGTAAGACCATTGCATAAAGTCTTCAACTGGATGCAGTATGAAATACCATGATGATGGAACTTTCGTAGTAATTCCTTGAATCATTCCTAAACCTTATTTAGGGATTCATTATCGAACTATTGGAATGTGATGATATCATTCCTAAGCTTGGAATTCTTACTTGGTGGAAAGCACTTGATCATGAATTGCTCACCCAATTCTTGCAATGTACTTACTGAACTAGGTGGTAAAGAATTCAGTTATGCTTGTGCTTTGTCGCTCAACGAGTTTTGAAATAATTTAAATCTCAACGCATCTTCTGTTACTATGGCCAATATGAATGAGTCACTCTCTTCCATGAATAATCGAAGATGATGGTTCAGATCTCTAGTAGGCATCCCACCAAATTGGCCCACTGTTTGAAGTATTTGGAACATTACTAGCTTCAACTTAAACTGCCCTCAACTTTGGGTATTATGAGTCCCGGATTGAGTTCATGAAAAAATGGCGCAACATATTGTCGTATGGCATAGTCTTTGAGTGAATGATGGACTAGGTATGCGTGGCTCGTATACTTTGATGTAAGTGAAAGCCTAAGTTCGAATAGATAAGGAACTGAAAGCTGGTGCATTTGGTATATAACTTCTGTGATATCTAGCATCATTCATAATAGTAGAATCCATACCCAGGACATGGGTAAATGATATCCTCTCATTGGTATTACATTATAGATGAAAAGCAAACATGGCCACAACTCGTTCGTCTTTATGATGAATCACTTGATTACTATTTGATAATAATTGAATTTTTATGAAGGAAGATGTAATGGTTACCATGAGATAAAATAGAATCATATTCGGAGAGCGAATTTATCCCAAAAAGATTAAAGATATCCTATGAGGGTAACACCTTCCAGAATAGAAATATTGAGAACTTCAAAGAAACTTGTGTTGTTCTCTTTCTAATGGTGTGATTTTAAGCCTACCAGTACCATCTTATTTATAAGAAGAGTTGGTAGAATCTAAGTTGAAGTGGTAGAATACAAATAATATTATTTTGATAGAAAAAATCTCCAACTTTCTACTATTTAGGGAGAGGAGCGACAACCCTATATAGGAATGATAGGGTTTGTCGTTCCATGTATTCTATATAAGGGGAGTTGGGTATCTCCTGTATAGGGTCCAATTATATGTGCTTCCTAGACTTTAGCTCAACACTTTATTATTTATTCCAACGTAGTACATGTTTTTTCTATTTCCCAAATGAAATATTATTTGCTCAATTAATTTAAATAAATTATTTTCTCAATTAAATAACTTTCTTAACCCAATTCTAATTCCATTAAAATTATGAGAAACTTACCATAAAAGAGTCTATAAGAAAATATATTTAATTTTTCTACACTCAATTGGATTCACAATGACCAGTTAATTTAAATTCATTTTCAAACTTCAATTAATTAATTTGAAAATTCATAAATTAATTCTCAGGCCATTTTCATACTTAGTGAGAAAACCACATTCATTTTCGAATGTAACCCATCTCTCTAACTTTATCATTTTTATCCATTTTTGTTTATTTGATTTATCCTGCAATTCATTTATAGTTTTAATGAACTAGTGGAGGGACCGATTGGATATATGCAATTGAGGCTTCAATGATTTACAATTAAGTTTCAGCTTTTCGCCTCTTAATAATAAACTCATTTAGTCACGAAGTCATTCCACTATAGTATCGTGATTGAGCTGTCCCCAACAACATACCATTATGATAGTAACTTGATCTGTGCTCGTCCAATAACCTTGCCATAAGTATCTTACCATCATAAGATATCCTTCATCTCTTTGAGATAATATTTGTTCTCCTATTATGATCTTATTTCTTCTCATGGTAACCATTACATATTCTTTCATGAAAAGTCAATTACTATCCAATAGTAATCAAGTCATTCATCACAAATATGAACGATCTGTGGCCATGTTTTCTTTTCATTAACCTTGAACTGCCAATAGAAGGATATCATTTACCTATGTCTCATGCTATGATTTCCACTATTGTGAATAACGCTACATACCGCAGAAGTTGTAAACCAACACACCAACTTTCGGTTCCTTATCCATTCAAACTCAGGATTTTACTTACATTAAAGTGTACGAGTCATGCATAGATAGTATGCCATCGACTCTGGATTTAGGTATGCCACATTATGAATGTCACAAGTGAATAAAGCAATAAACGAATTATGGATATATTCTTCTTGGGTCCAATCAGATGTACTATCAGTCCAGTCAGTCACATCTATGTCTCTATCTTCTGGGAGTCATCCACTTCGATACCCAAGACAAAGCATCTCCCCAATTGGACTTGATAGATGACATATTAGTCTTTCAGTTAATTTTCTCATTTTTTATTAGACTAAGGACATGTTTAGGTTCATTTAATAAAAAATGTACCAATCATGCATAGATAGTTGTCGTTTCGTATTACAATCCGGCCACGTAATGTTACTTAACATTAGTTAAACATTATATAGCCAATGAAAAACATTTGCTTCTATTTTGCTTTGCGTGAAAAACCCATATAAAGAAAATTATAGTAAGGATATCAATAAATTTGTTTTATTAATCAATCTGTTTGAAATACTTACAAGTTTACAAATGAATCTACTACATTCAAAGTACCAGATCCAACAAAAACCATATGTTCTTTGACTGACTTTCCAAGCTTTAGAATTCATCAAACCAGTTATCATAGGCTATTAAGCCAAGGCTACTTGGCCTCAGAATAAGTCCTCCAAATTATCTATGATCTTTTTAGTAGTTTTATAACTTTCATGTTGCTTTAGCAAAGTGCTGTTGACACTTACAAGTATATAGCAACAAGTTGTTCTATTTCAGTCCTTCTAATAGGCTCTTGCCTCACATTGGGCCTTAAGATGGCATGCTTCATCAATCAAAAACTTGTGTTTTTCACAACTAATAACAATGTTCAAGTTTCACTTCCATTCCTTATAACTATTTCTGTTCACCTGGTTTTTAGTTAGAATATTAATAAAAGGAGTTGGTTCCATGTTGAACTGAAAAAGAATTACCATAAATTAATTAAACTTGTATTAAGAAAATAATTCAACCAATTTAACAACATAAAAGGTGCATTAATCATGATACATGCATCCTTCATTAAATCTTGAAAAAATGTAAATTGTTGTAACGATAAGTCTTATACTCATAGAATTTTGTTATTGTGAGGTGATCACAATCAATTAGTAAGAACATGAAATTCATGTAATTAATATGTGAATCTAAACCATTAGACGTCACACGTATTAACAATCCTTTCACTTTTAGGAATTACTTTAACTTAAATATAGCTTCATGGATAGTTATTTAATTAAAATAATCATGAGTGTATAACTACTAACACAATACCCATACTAAATATTTTCTCAATATAAGTCATCATGGGATAACTTTAACAAGAATTATATATTGTTAGTTATCCTCTAAAAAGAAATCTTACCTAGTGTATCCACCTGATAACCCTTACTATATGGTGCGACCAGGGCAAAACAAGCTCGAATTATTACCATGTTATCATTTAAAGACAATCATGGATGACTGATTAATGTAAAAATAAGATCAAATAATTCTTTCCCAATTTATATGACATTATCACACCCCAAAATTGGGCCTAAAAATTTCTAGGGTAATTTAAGTTTTTAGCTCAAAATGTGTTCTAAAATTTGAAGCATAATAAACCGAAAATGTCTTCATATATGAATTTTTGAAAATTAAATCAATTTATGAAAATAATGTAGAAAAGACTTCCAATTTAAAAAAGAGGATTGTTTTGTAAAAGGTTTAATTTAAGAGTAGTTTTAAAGTAAATATACCAAGTTTTAAAATTAGCCAAATTTCCCCCTTTTTACCACTTTTCTTTGTGCCATGCTTTCAAATCCTTGTATACTATTTACCTATTTTAATCTTTCAAACTCTAATCCTTTAGATTTCCATTAAATCTTAATACCAAAATTCAAACAGAAACACCAAAAACACCATTATTTTTGCTATCATTCAACTTGTGGGTTTTCTGGATTTTCAATCAAACACTCGTTTTCCCCTCAGTCAAGGAAATGTTTCATTTTCCTAATGGTGAACTCTAGCTATTTAAAATGATTTTTTATCTATTGAATCAAAGGTTTTGCGTAAATTCTGAAACTTGGGGCGTAAACCCCTATCCTATGTTCCGAGTGTAAGCTTTGTTATACCCCTCGTTTAATTTGCAAAGCATGTGATTGTGTGATATAGATTTAGTATTAAGTTGTGATAATGTGACATGTGATATATATTATGATAGCTCTTGTGAACGTGTTAGTTATGGGCATATTAAACATGTCGAATGACAGTGATGATCTTGTGTTAGGGATATAAATGTGTAGTGAAAGTGTGCAAAAAACAGTAAGTACATATGTGTTGAATTGTGGAATATGATTTTTAGGGCATTCATATGTGAACGAATATGTGATGGTTCAATGAGAATAGTTGTGGCACTTAAAGTGCAATTAAATGTGAATCCAATAAGTATGAATTGTGTACATATTATGATGTGAATTGAATTTTATGAACATAGATTAAGTGTATAAGAATAATAAATAAATGTGTGTATTTCAGAATACTTTGGCCTGGTGATCTCGTGAAACCGTTGGATATAGTTGTCATGCCATGAGATTGTGAGTACCCATCCTTGTGTTTCGAGGTTTGGGCATTGAGGCCCTGGGACAGATTGGGGGGATAAGAGAATGTCGAGCCAAGCTCCTTTCACCGGAATATGTTGGTGTGTTGGAGAGTGTCTAGCTTTATGCTACACTTATGAGATATGTTAGACTCTTTGAGTCAATTGGCGTGATGGAGATCCGTATATCCAATGTGTGGTGATAGAGTCCACTTTTACGTTTCATGTTTCTAAGTTGTCAAATTACCATAAAGTGATTAATATATGCAAATGTTGTGCGTAATTGCATGTGAATATGTAAGCTACACTTGTGAGCTATTAAAGCATAAAAACATTCTTTTGTCTTGAGGAATTATTGTAAAATGAAATTTATATATATGAGTTTTGTATAATGGCATGTGAGAGTATATGCTAGTTTTATGAATTAATGGAGCATGAACATGTAATTTTGACTCGATTAGAATATTGTTGTGAATGTGTTGTAGTTAGTTCTATCTTAACCTTTGATGTTGTGTATGCTTTGTGGTTTTTCTGACATTCACTAAGCTTGTTTAAGCTCACACACTCCATTCTAAACCATTACAGATATGTTGCGGTGTGAGCGGTGCAGTTCCAAGGAAGTGATCCAAGTTAGGCTTAGTAAATTGAGTAGGCGACGTTATTATTCTTTTATACCGTGAAAATAAAGGCAATGTGGCTAGAATGTTGGCTAGATATGCATATTATTTCTTTGATATTTTTATATGTTTATAGAATTTTAGGATTTGATGAATGTTTATCATTATTCTGTTGGTATTGCTTTAGTTAAAATATTTGAGGTTGCGAAATTGATTTGGGACTATAATTATGGTTATTTTCATGCTGGATGACGTGTTAGTTGTTGCATATTGAAGGGGTAAATGTTTGAGTGTGTATTATGCCTTATTTTGTTATAATTTTTGCTATTTTGTATAGAGGTATCGATAATCGGGGTCTTAGTATCGATTACCCCATGTTGAAACGAATGTGTAGGAAAATAGTAGCTCATTTTGGTATCAATACCAATTCTTGAGTATCAATAATTGAGGTGTAAAATATAGATACTTCTTTAATTGTATCGATAATTTGCTAGGTTTTAAATTTTGCAAAGAAATAAAATGCTAAAAGAGTACTGATTTTTTAAACAATATCGATACCCATAATGAGAAATATTGATACCAGTGAGTGTGTGTCGATACCTACAAGACTTTTTGGAACTTTACATTAAATGGTCTGTACGCATGCTTCTAACTCGTTATAATGCAATCTAGTGAATGTTTGGTAATTTTAACATTGCCTAGGGTATTTTAGACTTAAAAACTCCTATAATTGATTAATTATGATGATGTTCGTATGCTAATGAGATGTGGTGTAATGTGTGATGATGTGATGTTGGTGTAGCATCTTGTTACTCAAGCTCGACGATTAGGCTGAGTTTAGGGTGTTACACTTGGTGGTATTAGAGTTTGGGTTATCTAACACTCGGACCTGAACTATTGATGTACGGACTGGGGTTAAGCAACTCATGTATCCAAAAACCCATGTGTTTGAATTTCTTTGATTACTTGAACTGTTTGAGATATTTCTTTCTAAAATTGCATGGATTTGCCTGAAATTGTGGTAGGATTGGGAACACATTTCCTTTAGAAGTTTTCTTGCAAGAACGTGACTTGGATCATTTCCCCGCCATTCACACATTTTTTGTTTGCATATGCTAGATTAGATTCGATATACCTCATAGATGTGTTAATCTGAGTGCAAATGTATTCATATGTTCTTAGTGCATTAGCTAGTAAGTTGGAAATTCTGATAGGAGTGCTCAATGAGGGTTTCATTCTGGCCAAACCAAATAGTAGAGCTTTATAATGGTGGATTTAGGTTCTAAGCTTTCATAAGTTTTTAGCGATTTAGCTAGTAATTGGAAAATCTTAATAGAGACTATTAGATTAGGAACAACGGTTACGAGTACTTTAGACGAGAGTGTCACACCCTAAAATTGGGTCTAGAAATTTTAAGGGTAAATTAGGATTTTTAGCTTGTAGTAGGTTCTATAACACCCCAAAATAAGGCCTAGGAGTTTTAGGGGTATTTTAGAAATTTTGGCCTATATGAGCTCGAAATTTTTTAAGGTTGGTACTCGATAGTGTTTTCAACTATGGCATCTTAACTTTCAAATCAATTTTTGAAAAACTGTTATAGAAACCCTTAATTTTGAAAAAGGATTGATTTGTAGCATGTCAAAACTGTGAACATTTATGTGGAAATTAAACTAGCTTTTTAAATTGAACCTAAAAACCCCCACTTTCAGCCTAAACTCACGATAGTTGTTTTTCTAACTTGTAGTTGCCGCCCCTTACAATTCTCCTTGCTTTCTCAATTGATTTTTGGTCCCAAATCTCAATACATTGAATTCCTATTGATAAGCTATAAAAGTAACAGATTTTAATCTCATTCTTAATGAGTTTTTGGATGATTAATTATGCAAATTAGTGAATTTTATGCTCATAATCCTTTAACTTCATGTTTCTATACTTAAGAGAGCACATGGGAGTGAAAAGAGAGAAAAATGAGCGAAAATCAGACAAAAAGAGTTGTTTTCAGGATCCACACGGGCTGGGCACACGCCCATGTGCCAACCCATGTCGATTTCCCAGCCTACTTCTCAACTACATGGAAAAACCCAATTTTCAGGCTTTTTGAGCATTCTAAAGTCTATAAATACCAATTAGAAGAAGACATAAGGGGGGAATCAGAGAAGATTGAAGATAACACTCAAAGAACGCAATTGGAATCAACTCGGAAGCGGATCTCCATCAAGATCGAAGAGCTCCTTTTAATTTCTTTCGAAGTTTTATTAAGTTTCTTTATGTCTTATGGTTATTCTAAATTTACAATGAATCTTATTATTTGATTTCTGATTTACGCGATAAATACTTGATTCTTGTTCTCAATTATGTATGCTTATTTCTTGTTTTAATATTTTCGGGATTTTAATTCATGTTTAATGTGCTTATTTTATTGGAGCAAAAGTAGTTGTTTAAGAGTAGATCTAGCATAATTGAGTGGAGTTGCATGTAATCCTAGAAATAGGACGACTTAAATCTACCGAATTAGATTCAAATCTAATAGGGGAATCTATAGAATGAGTTAATGCGATAATAGGGGTTTTAATTAGAAAGAAATTTCAATTAATCTACCTAGAGTCAATTGTTCTTACTCTCGAAAGATATATTAACATAATTTAGGGATTCCTACGGATCAAGTAGCTAGTGAATAAATTGTTTAATTCAAATTCATAATAATAGGTGAAGTTTAGGTGGATTCTTTCCTGGGTATTGTCTGTCTTATTGGTTATCTTCAATTATGTTCCTATTTTATTCTCTGTTGCATTCTTAGATAAATTAGTTTAGTAATTTTAGATTAAAACACAATCACTCCAAATTGTCGACTAAATAATAATAAGACGGTGATTACTAGTACTTTTAGTCCTCGTGGATACGACATTCTCTACTCACCATAGCTATACTATTATTATATAGGTGCGCTTCTCTTAGTCGTATTTATAGTTAGTTTAGTGACCATCAAGTTTTTGGCACCGTTGCCGAGGACTAAAATATTAGGAATGCTTTATTTTTATTAATTTAGCCATTTTTTTAATTTTTTTTATCTTGTTTTTATTTTAATTTTTATTTTCTAATTTTTCTTTTATTTTCTTCTGTCAGGTTCTTTTAGTTTATGACACAAAGAAACCCGTCGGGACCATTACTATTTGACAGTGAAATTAAAAATGTAGTTCGCAGAAACTGTAGAGAAGTAAGGCAAAGTCGACAGAATATAGTAGACGAACAAGAAGACATTATTATCACTGAGGAGATGGGTGATTATCAGAATAATCAATTACCTCTTACAGTTGTTACAAATCTTGCAAATCCAAATACTGTTCCTCGTACTTTGTACGATTATGCCAACCCATTCTAACTGGGGCTGAATCGAGTTTTGTAAAACCCACCATTGCTGCAAATAATTTTGAACTGAAGCCGAACACTATTCAAATGATTCAACAGTTTGTTCAGTTTGATGGTTTGCAAGATGAAGATCCAAATACTCATTTTGGCTAATTTTTTTGGAAATCTATGATATTTTCAAGATTAATGGAGTTTCTGACAACGCCATTCGCCTATGGTTATTCCCTTTCTCGTTGAGGAACAAAGCTAAACAGTGGTTGCATTCTTTACCACAAGGTTCCATCACTAAATGTGCTCAAATGACCGAGAAATTCCTTTTGAAGTACTTCCCACCAGCTAAGACAGCCAAGTTGAGGAACAACATCTCTTCCTTTGTGCAGATTGATTTAGAAACGTTATATGATGCGTGGGAGATGTATAAGAATTTATTGAGAAGGAGCCCTCACCATGGGTTACCTCTATGGCTACAAGTTCAAACTTTCTATAATGATTTGAACCCTTCAACTAGGCAGTTGATCGATGCAGCAGTCGGTGGAACTCTAAATAATAAAACACCCAAAGTGGCTTATGAATTTATTGAAGAGATGTCACTGAATAATTATCAATGGCAAGTCTTAAGAACCAAGCCAATGAAAGCAACCGATGTTTTCAACTTAGATGTCGTCACTATGTTATCAAATCAGGTAGAACAATTAAATAAGAAAATTTATTATTTATATGTTTCTACACAGGTACATTCGGTGATGCATTACTATACGAATGGAGGTGGAATGAACAATCCAGAATGTTTACCTTTCGATCCTAGCACAGAGAACGAACAAATCAATTATATTGGTAATAATTCTAAGCCTCAAAATCATCCTTATAGTAACCACTACAATGTAGGTTGGAGGAACCATCCCATTTTCTCTTGGGGTGGTCAAGGAAATCAGAAAGCACAAGCTTTCCCAGGGTTCTAACAACAACCTTACCAGCAAGAGAAGAAACTGAACCTTGGGGAGATGTTGACGAAGTTTATCTCAGTGTTAGAAATCCGCTTTCAAAACACTGAAGCAACACTTAAAAATCAACAAGCGTCGATTCAAGGGCTCGATAACCAAATAGGCCAACTTGCTAAGTTAATTTCAGAATGACCACAAGGTAGTTTGCCTAGCAATACCGAAACTAACCCAAGGGCGCAACTTCATGCAATTACTGTTCGAGATGAAGAAGGGTTAGTTGGATCTGAACAAGAACCAAGGAAATAAATTGTGGTAAGTAGAGGTACGCCAGAATGAGCAAAATCCAGTTGCTAAAGAATATAATCCTCGAGTGTCATATCCTAACGCGACGAAGAGAGACCACACAAATGAACAATTTGGTAAATTTCTCAAACTCCTAAAGAAATCACATATTAACTTACTGTTTGTTGAAGCCCTTTCACAGATGCCCAATTCTGTTAAATTCTTAAAGGATCTGTTGGCAAATAAAAAGAAGTTAGATGATTCATCGATTGTGGATATAAATATGGTTTGCTCGGCCATATTGCAAAATAAACTACCCAACAAACTGAAAGATCTAGGGAGTTTTAGTATTCCTTGTTTAATTGGTAGTTTAAATATTAATAATGCTTTAGCTAATTTAGAGGCTAGTATTAATGTCATGCCCTATAAAATGTTTAAACAATTAGATCTTGGGAAACCCAAACCAACTAGGATAGTATTCAATTAGCGGATAAAACCATTAGATTTCCTAGGGGTATTATTGAAGATGTACTTGTAAAAATTGATAAATTCATATTCCCAGTTGACTTTGTTGTTTTAGACATGGATGAGGATAGTGACGTACCTTCGATTCTAGGTCAGTCTTTTTTAGCAACTGCTAGGACAATTATTGATGTTGGTACGGGTGAATTAGTACTTCATGTAGGTGACGAAACGATTACTCTCGAAGCTCCTCATTCTGTTAGAACATTTAGTGATCAAGATGATTTTACAAGTTCTGTTAATGTGAGTAACCATGTGGCTCAACCTTCTTTGCAGGAAACCCCTTAAAAATGTAATGGAGCCTTGTTTCAGTCAATACGACAGGAATAGAACAATTTACGATGAACAAATGTTACAAATCGATGAACTAGATGAATGACAGACACATGTCAAGGAGAAACCGAAAAAGCATAATGAAGAAGTAAATTGACGCCATGATGAGCATATGAACGTGATGCACCGATTTAAGTTTGGAGACAAGGTACTACTAGACAAAATGAATACATGAATTTCCACTTTGGAGCTTGATGCAAACGGATCAAACCCTTTTACGGTACTAAATGTCTGTCCCTACGGTATAGTCGAGGTAACTCATTCTGAATTTGGCACATTTAAGATAAATAGTACTCGAATCAAACCTTACTTTAACTAAATTGATAACGAGAAAGAGGAGCCTCGACTCCGCGAACCACTATAACCGTACGCGTAAGGTAAGTCAAGCTTAGACTCTAAATAAGCGTTTCTTGGGAGGCAACCTGAGTGTTAACACTGCTAATTCTTTTAATTTTATTTCATGTTATTTTTAAAATTAATTATTTTTCAAAATTTAAAATTAAAAAATATTGTTTTTCACCCAAACGGCCTGGACACATGGGCTTGTCCCTGGCCGTGTGCACAATAAGGGGTTCTAAAGTGAGTTACACGGCCTGACGACATGGCCATGTGACCCACACGACTTAGACACACAGACGTGTCCTTGGCCATGTGGATCCTGATACTTAATTTTTCAAAAATTTGAAGGTTACATGACCAAAAATAGTCCACAGGGCTATGCGACATGGCCGTATGAACCTTAGAGTTATTTTTTTTGAAATCAGAGAGTTACACCGATAGAAGACACAACTGTGTGCAAGACACTTCCAAACCACATAGGCATGGGAGAAGCGAATGACATCACACACGACCGTGTCACACACACGGCCTGGACACATGGGCATGTCCCAGACTATGTGAAGTCTGGGCTGAAAAACTTTATCGCGCATAGGCTAAAAACATCCACACAATCGTAACCCAAACCCTAACCTCCTTTACTTTTTACTTTATCTTTCTCCAAACCCAAACCCCATAGCCGCCATCAAACCCCCTTTGCCCGTTCAGCCAAGCTCAATTCCACAACCTCGTCGTCGCATTGAACCTCTCCCTCACCAGATCGACCACCTCACTGTACCACCACCCACGCCCACACCCACTCACCCTAGCCCTTCTTTTTTCCCTTTCTTTCTTCTCAATGGCAGCGACCCCCGCCTCCTCACCTTGTCCCCCTTTCCCCCCATCGACCGGCCTCACATCGTCGCCAACCACACCAAACTTCCAGCCACCACACGCCACACCTCCCTCACGCCCCACCGCCTCTCGCACAACCGCCCAAATCTGGCCACCACTTTTAGCTTCTGTCGGTTTCCCCTTTGACCTATTTTTTTCTTTTATTTTTTTTAATTTTTAATTCTTACTTTTTTCTCTTATGATTTATTTATTTTTGTTTATTTAGTTTCTTTTCTTGATTTTATGTTTCTAGACATTATTACTATTTTATTTTTATTTTTATTTTCTTTTACTATTACCGTTAGTGTTCTTATTATTATGTTTCCTATTTTTTTTAGTCTTAAGTTTATTATTTTTATTTTAGCTATTGAATTGTTTTGGTATCTTAGCTTATTATGTTGTTTTTGTTATTCTTTGTTGTTTTCTATTTCTCTGCCATTATTACTATGATAATTTTATTTTTGGTATTGTTTCTAAGTCATTTTGATATTTTTAAAATTATGTTAGGATTTGATAATTCATTCTTCTTCTTATTATTATGATAGGATTTTGCTTTCTACTTTTAATATTCTTTTATTTCTTATGATTATATTCTTCTTACGGATCATTGTATGTGACGGTTCGATTCAACTATATTCTTTTTAGATGGGTATTCGATTTTCTGATTTTAGATTTTAGTTGAATTCGAGTGTTATTTTGTGCATATTTCCATTGATCCATTGTGTCGATTCGTACTCTTTCTTTGAACATTGAAATTGTTATTCGGTCATTTTTCTTGCAGGGACACCATGACGAACACATAAAGCAAGTCTAAGGTCACCGTCCCCGCTTCAAAAAAGCGAAATTCCCCTGGCGCGACCTCCTCCTCGAGCGCTTCCACTAAGGCTCGCCATCCGTACCTTCGATTTTCATAGGGTCCCTAGGAGGACTTATATCAACTTTTTCGACTGCGACCACTTGGTTTAGGCTGTTATATTGATTGGGCCACTTCGGAGCAGGTTCAGTTAGTTGATCATGTTCGCGACATCATTGCCATAGCCCCGTGAGACTGGTTTTTCTCTATTATCGAGCCCACCTACATGGAGCTAACTTTGGAGTTCTGTTCTATATTTACTCTACAGCAGGTGATGACGACTCATGACGAGCCAGGCACCATCACTTTCTGACTCGGTGGCCTGGCGTGACATATGAGTGTCCCTGAGTTTGGTGCTACTTTGAGACTATACACTAAAGAGTTTATGAGTGTCGAGAACTTCCTCCACTTTCATCGGCACATCCACTACTCACCATCTTTTTGTTGGATAGGCCCTACGACGAGTACGACACCTTATGACGCGATTCGCTTGAAGGCTACTTCTCTCACTCGGGCCTTATAGTATATTCATGCCCTATTGGCTCACACATTGATCGGTAGGAAAGAGAGCACCGAATTCGTCAGTAGCACCGATGCACACTTTTTATGGAGCATGGCTACAGGGCATATTTTTTATCTAGCCTACTTGATCGCTCTCGCCTTTTGCCATCAGAAAGAGCGTAGCAAGAAGGGTCCTATCTATTTAGGCCCTTATGTGGCTTGAATCGCTCGACATATCAGTCTCATCAACACATCGAAGTAGTTCTCCTCGCTTACACTCGTTGTCCCGAGTCCCCATAGGGAATATTGAGCATGACCCATATAAGGATAGTTGAGCGACTTTGTGGAGTGGATCCTCCTCAGTACCGATTATTTCACTCTGACCCTCAGAATGAACCTGAGGACTTCACTAATGATGTCCCTTTCCATCACGAGGATCCACCTCATCATCCACCTTCAAGTCACCGTCCTATTTCTTCTGCTACTACATTAGAGGACCTCTCCGAGTAGTTCACTCGCTTCGAGTAGCACTACTTTCAGAGGTTCGACAGTATTGACGCGACTTTGCAGCAGATCTATCAGCACCTCCGTATCTCTTCTTCGGTATCGAAAACTCACCCTACTGATGCCTCCGACGATAAGGATCATTGATTTTATTTGTTTTCTTTTTAATCTTATTTTCTTTTTATGTTTATGTTTATTTCTATTTTTAGTTGTTTTGTTTTATTTTTATTTTCTTGTACTTATTTTAATTATTATCTTTTGAACTATTTTTTCTGGTTGTTTCTAATCGAGTTATAACCCCGTAGTCTTCTTTCTTATTTGTGTTTATTTTCTTATCAGTTTACTCGGAATCCTGCACTACATTTAGATTTGCCTACAATTATACTTTTCACCATTCTGGAAAATTCATCCAATATTTAGGGAAGTTTTAGTTTTCTCCCTCTCTTATGATACTTTATTTATATTGTGATTATATTTGTTTATACATTGAGGACAATGTACATCTTAAGTGTGGGGAGGTTATTTATATAATTATTAGAAAATCCCTGAATTGTGTCTTGTATTTAAGTAATTTTCTCATACTTCCATTAGAATGAATTTTGTCGATTTGGAATTTTTGTTAATGTGTTTTAGATTAATTTCTTGATAATTGTGTATTGGTTGATTTAAACTTGAAGACATAAGAGAATCAAGCATGATAAGTTATTTTTCAGAAATTAAAAATTTTAGGTTGTTTCCCTAAATTGAAGTATTATCTTGAAGTTTGAGATTTGCAAGTTTGACATCAAAAACCATGTTTTTTTGTGAGATTTTGAGCCTTTAGAGCATACATTTTTCTTGTCCAATTTATTATTGGTTTTGAGTATGTCGATTTGATGTGTTATTCTAGAACTTGCTTCGATTATACATGTCAAGACCACACCTTTGATTTGATATAGTGAGATGATAAAGGCACTTAGGTTTTAACCCACTTATTTCATAAAAAGCCTAATTACATGATTAACCCTTAGTGGACCTCGTTGAGCCTAACAAACTGTTTCTTAATTTACCCATTAATGTTAACCTATAACTCATTTTTTTCGTCGAGATTTTTCTTGTTTTATTGACTCCATTCTTTTTTGTCGAGATTTAATTTAGTTAGTTGCTTAACTATGCTCTTATGTTTGCTTTGTTAAATTATTCCGGATTATTCCAAAAAAAGAGAGAAATATATATATTGATTATTATTTAGTTCTATGTTGGTTGAGCTTGAACAGTTAAACTCATATTTTGAGAAGAAGCTCGTGTTTACTCTTGAATAATTCTTGATTTATGCTTGTTTTTATTTTAGCATTTGCTTAATTTTTCTAGTTTGGTAATTTATCAACTCGATCTTGATTATAACCAAATTTTCTGGCCTTTCTCCATACCCTTAACCTAAGCCCCATTAAAACTTTTTAAAAACCTTTTGATTTGTGTATCATATCATTTATAGTGGTGGAGATTTGATTTTCATGAAAGCCTATGGTAATGACGTTTCTTGTTTGACTATTGAGTGCTTATTCTTGAACCTTAAACACTTTGAGTGATTTGAGTGAATCTTTAGTGAGGATGTCAATTCTTGTTGATTTTGAATTAAAGGTAATTACTTAGAAAAGGGGAGGCACTTACGTTTTCGTGCTTAAAAATGTTAGCTTGGATTGTTTGAGACTTTAGTGCTCTTTTAGTTGAATTGCCAAAGCATGATTATTTATGAATTATTTTGAGACACTATTGATGGGAATTACAAGTTGAGAAAGATTAATTTTAATGTGAGAAAAGGATTTTGCTTGAGGACAAGCAAACGTTTAAGTTTGGGGATATTAAACGTTTGGGGATATTTGATAAGCTATAAAAGTGACATAATTTAATCTCATTCTTAATGCATTTTTGGATGATTAATTATGCAAATTAGTGAATTTAATGCTCTCAATGCTTTAAATTCAAGTTTCTATACTTAGGATAGCATAGGGGAGTGATAGGAGCAAAAACAAGCCAAAATCAGACAAAAAAAGCTACTTTCAGGATCCACACGGCCTGGGCACTTCCATATGGGCTGGGCACACACCCGTGTCGATTTCACACCCTGCTTCCCAATTACGCGCAAAAACCCAATTTTTAGGCTTTCTGAGGAGTCTAAACTCTATAAATACCAATTAGAAGAATACATAAGGGGAGAATCAGAGAGGATCGAAGAAAACACTCGAAGAACGCTGTTGAAATCAACTCAGAAGCGGATCTCCATCAAGATCGAAGAGCTCATTTTAATTTCTTTCGAAGTTTTATTGAGTTTCTTTATGTCTTGTGGTTATTCTAACTTTGAGATGTTTCTATTCAAGATTATAACTAAATTCCCTAGATACCTAGGGAAGATGAAACCTATGATGAACCTTATTATTTGATTTCTGATTTACGTGATAAATACTTGATTCTTGTTTTCAATTATGTATGCTTATTTCTTGTTTTAATATTTCTGGGATATTAATTCATGGTTAATGTGCTTATTTTAGTGAAGCAAAATTCTTTGTTTAAGAGTAGATCTAGAATAATTTAGTGGAGTTGCATGCAATCCTAGAAATAGGACGACATAAATATATCAGATTAGAGTCAAATCTAATAAGATAATTCATAGATCGAGTTAATGTGACAATAGGGGTTTTAATTAGAAAGGAATTTCAATTAGTCAATCTAAAGTCAATTGGTCTTACTCTCAAAAGAGATATTAACATAATTTAGGGATTCCTACCAATCAAGTAGCAAGTGAATAAATCATTTAATTCAGACTTATAATAATAGGTGAAGTCTAGGTGGATTATTTTTGGGTATTGTCTATCTCATTAGTTATCTTCAATTATTTTCCTATTTCATTCTTTATTGCGTTCTTAGATAAATTAGTTTGGTAATTTTAGATTAAAACACAATCTCTCCAATTCGGCTAAATAATAAGAAGACGGTAATTACTAGTACTTTTAGTCCTCATGGATACAATATTCTCTACTCACCATAGCATTTCTATTATTCGATAAGTGCGCTTGCCTTAGTCATATTTATAGTTTGTTTAGTGATCATCACCTTTCATTCCTAAGTCATTTATTACCATAAATCTTAAAGAAAAACACCCAAAACTCCATAGATTTTATCATCTTCTTCAAACGTGGGGTTTTTGGATTTTCATCAAAACTCATTTGTTCTTTCGCCAAAGGTAATCATTCATGAATCCATAAGTTTATAATGTTATTTAGTCTCCAAACTTGAATTATTAGCCCTCAAATTGCATGTTTTAAATAAAAACTAAAAATTGAGCCATTGATGGTAGATTTCGGGATTTTATATAAAAATTTGATTTCAAAGTATTTTTCAACTCGTTTAGCATGATTAAAAGGTTTTTAAACTTATCTAGAAGTTTCATTAATGATTTCTCATGTTTTAATAAATTTTATGAAAATTTTCTAAAAGATGTCAAAAAATGTTGACACCATGAATTGAGTAGGTTTGTATAGTTTGAAGGTTGTGAATTAGGTTTAGATGATTAAGTAGATGAACGAAACTGATTTTATGCAAAAAGGTTTAATATAAATCGAGATATTAGTATATAAGGTTTGTTATGTTAATAGTTTAAGTCACATGAGAACTTAGCTTAAAGCTTGTGTTTTAGTTGGTTTGAGTGCATATTTGGTTGATATTTGACTATGGTTATTGTATGATTTATGTGTGTAAAGCTTTAGATTCGTTGGAACTTTCTACGAGATAGAGAAACGTTAGTTGAGTTTCTGGTTTTCGTCCAAAGTATAAAGTGTGAGTGTATGGATTTGCTAATCATAAACACGAGTCATGTGTTGTTGGGAATTTAGATGTAGCCTAAACCCCTACTCTAAATTTCGAGTGTAAGTTTTCTTGAACTAGTCTTGTGGTTATGTGATTATATAATATGAATGATATGTGATATGTGGATATGGTGCTTATTGTGTTAACTGCAATTATATATACATGCAACAAATGTGAATTATATATGTTATATGACTATGCTAGTGTTTTGCAAAAGATGGTAATATGCAGTGTTAATGCACGGTTAATCGGTAAGTAATATGTGATGTTTTTCGGATATTTTAGCCTTGCGATCTTGGAACCATTGGATATAGTTGGCATGCCATTGGATATAGTACATGTTGGAGGGATAAGGGAATGTGAGCTAAGATCCATTTAGTGGGACATGTGAGGGGAAATAAGGAGAATTAGCTATACGCTTCACTTTTTGGACATGTTTGACTCTACGAGTCTATGTGGTGTAAGGAGATCTGTGTATTCGATATGTGATGATAGAGCTCGCTACATGTTTCATGATCTAAGTGCCATCTTATCTTATGTTATATAATTGTGTGGAATATATTCTATGCTTGAATGAGTATATATATGTGTTATGAGAATGACCTATTAGACGATGCATGAGTTAATACTATATGATGCTAGATTTAAGAATGAGGTTCTTGTGAGTAATTGATTGGTCTTGTTGCATGATGACATGCTTGCATTGTAGAAATTCTTACATTCATTGAGCTTGTCAAAGCTCACCTACTCATTTCAACCTATGCAGATTAGTGACGTCACGGTGTGGGTGGTGTGGTTTCCAAGGGAGTGATCCAAGAAAGTCTGGTTATTCTTCGTAGGTGGTTATTCATTCTTATTTGTTTTGGGGAGTTAAGTAATGTGATAGAACCTTTTGAGTTGTTGGTCTTCAGACATTTAAATCAACTTATACGAATTTTATGTTATTTTTATGTCGGAATACTTTGTCATTGATACTGGCATGAAAATGATTGTTCGAACTCGATTCTAGGATTTTATGCTAAAGATTGAGTCGTTTGAACAATTATTTAACTTAGCACTTGATGCATGTTGTTTAGGAACTATTTGAGACGTATTATTTGTTTTTCCTGGTTGTATTTTAGCTCCAGTAGCAGAGGTATTAATATTGGGCTTTTAAAAAAATCGATACCTCTGTGAATTAAAATGTACAGGAAATTGAATAGAGATTTGGTATTGATAACATTGCTCGAGTATCAATACTCGGGGAATAAATATCGATACTTCATCTTGTGGTATTGATACCACTTAAGGGAAATATTGATACCTGGATATCAGTATCGATACCTATGGATATTTTTATGAAATTTTGCTAATTAGCCCCTAAGCATAATTCTAATGGAATGTATGATTGTTTAACGAATGATTTGCATGTAATAATGATAATTAAACATTTGGACGACTTAAAAACTTACTCGGTTAACAAAAGAAAACTGATTTACTTGAATCTAGCTTCCTATATAATGTAAATGAGACGAGATGGTGGTGTGGCATCCCGTATTTGGGCCTAGCAACCAGCCCGGGTATCAAGTGTTACATTTTCGCAAAATTCTGAAGTGTAGCTGTCGAAACCACTTTTTGAAAACAAAAATTGTGTCGACTTAAAAAATGAAAATTGGAGTCGCCACCAATCTTTTATTGAGGTGAGATCGGAACAAATGTCGTATCCCATAAGTTAGGATGCAACATTTGAATTCCTGAGCATAAGCTAACCTTTAAAAATCTTTATTGTGTATTCAAACTAAATGTTTGGCCGTTTTAGTTCGACAAGAAAATCGAAACCCGGTAAGTTAGGGCACGATTTCTCAAAGTTCCAAAGACAACATGTAACTTGCTTTTAATCTTATTAAAAAGAACCATATATTTTGAAAATTAAAAAAATGGACATTTTGGATTAACGAGAAAATCAAAACCCCGTAAGTTAAGGCACAATTTCTAGAAGCTTCGAAACGTGAAATGTGACTTTATTTTAAGAAGATTTTCAAATAAGATTGATTATAAAACCGCCTTAAAATACATTTATTTGGTTTGTTCGAAGAAAAAAGAAGCACCGACTAATATCGATTATCTACATTGGAATTTGATTCACTATACGATAACAAGAAACAAGAATATATTTGCAAGCGTGGCACAATAATACATGGAAATAAAATTATACAGATGAATGACAATAATGTGAAAATACAAAGAACGAATTAATATACACATAATAGAAATAGTTTCATATAATATATTATGCAAATACTAAAATTAATATTCGAAGGCTAATGAATTAAAAGCCAATTTTGAAAGATATACGAAGCAAATTAACACAAATAAAATGTAACAAGTTTTTTAAAATAACCAAAAAAACATGGAAAAGAAGAAATTTGGAATTACCAATATACAAACAATAAATTATATGTATAAACATTTTAGAAAGAAGTAATTAATATGAAAACTTGGAATAGTTTAAAAAAATAGAATTAAAAAATAAATACTATATGAAGTAGTATAAATGAATTTTAAAGCAAATATTGCATAAGAAGAAGGTCCAAATAAGTAGTATACAAGATAATATATATATTAATCTAAATAAATAATACATGAAAACTTAATATAAATAGTAATGTACGCATATAATAACATATATAAAAAGTTGAGATAAACAAAGTATATAATAAAATAGGGTTTAAAAGAAATAAATTATATATATAAATATATTTAAAAGAATATATATAAACATATTTAAAAGAGAATTTAAACATAATAGCTAGAATAATATGAAATCAATAGCATAGAATAAAAATAATTTTGTATAAATTTTGTATGTATATATAAAATAATAAAGTCTAAGAGTATTATCCTAAAAATCTTTAAAACATAAAAATATATAAAAGTGAATTTTAAAAATATATTATAAAATAAAACCATAAAAATGTGTATAAATTATATTGATTTTACATAGGAAATATATAAAATAAATACACAATAAATCTAAATAATCATAGACAATAAATTTTAAAATAATAATACATGATGAATTTAAATAAAAAAATACATGATAAATTTAAAAATATGTTTATCATAGATTTAAAATAATAATATATTATAAATTAAAATAATATTGATGATAAGTTTAAAAATATATTAAGCTTAAACATAAAATAATGTTAGATGGAAAATTAAATATATTTAAAACAGAATAATGAAATAAAATTTTAAAAAAATAATAAAAAATCAAGCATATTAAATACGTAAGGATTAAATTAAATTAACAACAAAATTGAAGGAAAAAAATGAAAATAAAATAAAGCAAAGGGGACAAATGTAATGCGCGAATAAGTTGCGGGACCAAGTGGGAAATAATCCTCCTCCCCAAAACGTAGCGTTTCAACCTGGGCCGAAATGAAACACAAACAAAATGCAGAGCGAAATTTTAAAAAAAATGAAAAAAAAAACTGATTTGAACATGCCACAAAAGAGGGAGGACCAAATGCGCAAATTGACCCTTGAGACAAAATGCGCAGATCCTTCCCTCGGGTCGGGTCAACGCACGGATCAGTGCCTAAACGGTGCCGTTTTGAGGACACTGAAATAGGCCCCAAATGACGTTGTTCAGAGGACATATAAAAGAGAAAAAAATTAAACCTTCATTTCTGCTATTTTGTTTAAAAAAAATAGAAAAGACAGGGCTCTTTTCTTTGCTAGGCTTCCTTCTCCGGCCACAGATCCACTCATTGGACTGCCGTCGTCTGCCGCCAACGACCGCCGTGCGCGGCGGTCGAACCCTTCCTAGGTTAGTTTTTTTATTTTTTTACTCTATTTTAATACATATATTAAAAATAACACAAATAACTTTATATATATAAGTAATTTCGAAGAGGAAAACAGAAAGAAAAATAAGAAAAAGAAAGAAACCTTTGCTGATTTGCTCTCTGATTTTTTTTTTTGTATTCCTTTGAATTTTTTCGTATCACTTACATATTTTGTAATTGGCTTTTATTGCCAAAATGAAAAATAAATAAATAAAATAAAATCTATTTTTTCCTCTCCTATTTTTTGTTATTCTCTTTTGTTGCGTGGTTGCTTCTGTTGCTGCTCGTTTGTTACATTCGTTTTGCAGGTACAGCTAACTGGAGGCGGAGATGCACGTGCACGGAGGCTCAGCACATCACGCGCGGAGGGCGGCGACTTGTGGCTGTTATTGCTGCTAGGGTTCAAATTTTCTGTTTTTAGTGTTTGTGGGCTAGGGTTTGTTATTTGGGTATTGGGTTGGTGGGCTGAATTAGATTTTTTAGGTTTTGGATTAGGGTTTGGGCTAATGTAATGGGTTTATTTGTTTTAGGCTGAGTAGTAGGTATGGGTTAATGTAATTGGACATTTGAACTTTTATTTTATTTTTTGGTTTTTTTATTTATTATTTCAATCGGGTCCGGGAAAATTTGGCCGATTACAGCTGTCGCTCTTTGCTCGTTGTCATGTAACAGGAATGAAGCAAAGACTAAAAAGGATCAATTTTGCCCGGTCCTGCCGAGCGTATAAAAATTGTCATTTTAACCCACTGCATCTTCAAGGGTATAGAAATTGTCACTTCGATCCACTCTACTGCAATGTTAGGGAGATAGGATTTGTTGCTTCAATCTACTCCACTGCGACTTAAGGGATATACGACTTGTAGCTTCAATCTGCTATTGTAACTTCAAAAGGATAAGGTTTGTGACTTTAGTCTGCTCCACTGCAACTTCATGGAGATGAGACTTGTTGTGGTAGATTTAATCCGACCTACTGCAACTTCAAAGGTATAGGATTTTTTTTAATCCGCTCCACTGCAACTTCACGGAGATAGGATTGGTGGCTTCAATCTCCTTCACTGCAGCTTCAGGAAGATAAGATCCGCCATAATTTGTAGCTTTAATCTGTTCCACTGCAACGCCAGGGAAATAAGATTTGCTACCTTCATCTTTAATCTGTTCCACTGCAACGCTAAGGGAATAAGATTCGCTATCTTCAATCTGCTCCACTGCAACTTCAGGGGGATAAGACTTCACTTCAGTCCGCTCCACTGCAACTTCAGAGAGATAAGATTATTGGCTTTAATCTACTCCACTGCAACTTCAGGGAAATAAGATTTGCCATGATCTGCTCTACTTTAGCTTTAATCTGTTCCACTTCAACTTTAATCTATTCCACTGCAACGCTAGGGAAACAAGATTCGCTACCTTTAGCTTTAATCTGTTCCACTACAACGCCAAGGAAATAACATTCGCTGCCTTCAACCTTAACGCCAGAGAGATAAGATTCACTGCGTTCAGCTCTAATCTGCTCCGCTAAAATGCCAGGGAAACAAGATTCGCTACCTTTAGCTTTAATCTGTTCCACTGTAACGCCAAGGAGATAAGATTCGCTGCCTTCAGCTTTAATCCACTCCACTTCAGCTTTAATCTTTTCCATTGCAACGCTAGGGAAACAAAATTTGCTACCTTTACCTTTAATCTGTTCCACTACAATGCCAGGGAAATAAGATTCGCTGCCTTCAGTCTTAATGCCATGGAAATAAGATTCACTGCCTTTAGCTTTAATCTGTTCCACTGCAACACCATGGAAACAATATTCGCTACCTTTAGCTTTAATTTGTTCCACTGTAACACTAAGGAGATAAGATTCTGTGACAACCCAAATTAGACCCTGGTCGGAATGTGGTTTCGAGACCACATTACCGAGCCAAAAATTTATTTTTGTGTTTTAATTGCATAAATTTTTGGTGACAGTGAATATATGAGAAATTAAATGCTTAATATTAGCTTTAGGATTGTGAATTAATTCAAAAAGGACCTAGTTGACGAAGTTAGAAAAGATGATAGATAAATTATAAGGAGTAAGTAATAATAGGGTGAGGAAGCATGGCTTTGCATGTCAAATTGCCCATAAAATACATGGTGGCCGGCCAAGGAGTGATGATGCTCCACTCATTCTAATTTAATATGTTTTCTTTTGGTTAACAAATGATGGGGATAATAATAGGAAAATGAACAAAAAAAAAATGGGTGTCATACTTGCCATCTCCTAGCCGAAAAACCAAGAAAAAGAAGGGGAGAAAAACTTGGAAAGAGTTCGGCCATTGCTTGTATCTAGGAGGAGTGTTTGATGTTGTGGCATGAAAATGAGGGAGTTTGAATGCTTAATAAGGAGGGAAGAAGGAGTGTTCATGTTTTCTTTCTTTTGCAATTGTCGTAACTAGAGGAAGAAGAGGAAGCAAGATTCGGCCAAGGTGGTCCTTTAGATCAAGGTATGTTCAATGATATTTTTGGAAGTTTACACAACCTTTGGGTGATGAGTCTAGATTCTATCTATCCCATGGTTGGATTTGGGGTTGTTGGAGAGTTAGGATTCGGCTAAGGAGCTTAAAAAAATTTTAGTTGATACCTTGATGCTATTAGCATGCTAGTTATATGGATGTGTTAAGTTGCTTGTTATTTTAGCATGAAAGTTGAAATTGTTAAGCTATTTTGTTGGAGGTGCCGAATTTAGGACTAGGAAGAGAATGAGTATTCGGCTAACATAGTGGAAAGGTGGGTGTTGCCGATTGCTAAATTTAGACTATGGGAGTGGCTATAATGGGCATTAAGATGTGGAACTTAAGAAATGTAATTATATGTGGATTTACATGATGTTACAAATAGATGTGAAAATATGCTAGATTAGGAAAATTCGATTAAGTGTTCATGAGATGAAATTAGGTGTTTAAATGATGTTATAGTTGACATTGTACATGTATACATACATTCGGCCATCTAATTGAGTATGAAGGTGGTGTTAAATCTAATTGTGATGCCCATTCCGAAGTATATATATACACATATATGTATATATACACAAGTATGCCCATTCGGGATGTTACCTTTAATTATGTGTATAATCGACTAAATGGGTAATTAGTGAGGATGGTTGCCGAATATACAAACATACATATGCATGTGTAATTGAATTATGAATGTTTAGCAAGATGGCTAAACTAGTTGATTTATTGATTAAGCTCAATGAGTTAAAGGAGGAGAATCAAGCAAAGGCAAAGAAAAGATCACTGAGTAGCCGAGTTGGAACCGTCTTACCCAACACAAGGTAAGTCATTAAGCATGTAGTTGGTATTATTTCAAATGGTCATAATGTTTATGTATTGATGCTGAATGGAATGAATAAATATACATATATATATGCATGTACGCATGTGATGATGAAATTGTTGAATGAAAAGAAAAGAGGTAAGATGTACTGAGTTGTTGATCTCGGCACTAAACGTGCGGGTATAACCATTTATGACCATGAGATTGGCGCTAAGTGCGCGGGATTAAATTGTACAGAACTAAGTGTGCGATTTGACTATGTTGCACTAAGTGTGCGAAATGAATATGATGCACTAAGTGTGCGAATTGACCATGCGGCACTAAGTGTGCGAGTTTGACTATGTAGCACTAAGTGTGCGATTTGATTACGTAGCACTAAGTGTGCGAGTTGATTATATAGCACTGAGTGTGCGGACTCAATATACATTCGTGAATCATTATGGACACTATGTGTGCGACACTATTGAGTCGATCGCGGACAGCGGATCGGGTAAGTGTCTTGAGTACATGGCTAATAGGTGCTATGCTTATACTTGGTGTTGAGCTCGGTAAGTTTGAACCTATGTGACAAATATACTTGAAGTCACGTACATAAAATTTATCGTAGGATGGGTGAAAGGCCGTTTAGTCGTTTGATTGTAACGAAAATAAATTGATTTATGAAAATGCCTCAATGTCCTATTGATGAGTATATGGAATGTGAATGCATGAATTGATATGAAACTGAATCGATAGGTTGGAGGAACTATGGTATGGTTCGGTATGGATGGAGTAAATTGTCTCGTTCCATTTTGTTTCCTCTTGTGATAATGTTATTGATGGATGGTAGTGCATTGCTTATGACTTACTGAGTTATAAACTCACTCGGTGTTTCCTTGTCACCCATTATAGGTTGCTTGGACTCATCTATTTTTGCGGGGTCAGGCCGTCATCGAAGTCATCACACCGGATAGCAAGTTTTGGTACTTTCTTCTTAGTTGGCTTAGAAGAACATTTTGGCATGTATAAGCTATTACGTTGTGTTTGAACTTTGGCATGTAAACTTTAAGCCATGCGAAAATGGCACGAATGTTCGATTGAGTTGGATCAAGGGTAGGCATGAAATGGACCTAGTTACTTTCGTAACAGATGCTGGCAGCAGCAGTGTCATGAGATTGAAAAATCACTAAAAATAGTAGGAGTGGAATTAATTGATGAATAAATTATGTAATCGAAGCTCGATGAGTCTGTTTTCATGAGGAAGTAACGAAAAGATCATATGGGCAGTATATTAAGAGATAATCAGATTTTTGTGGGACAGGGCCAGAACGGTTTCTGGATTCCCTGCTCCGACTTTGGAAATTCATTATAAATTAACCAGAGATAATTAGGGGTCGTACCATATATGTACAGATTCCTCCCTGAGTCTAGTTTTCATAGAAACAAACGGCATCAGTATTGAAGCCCCGTGCAGGGAGATATCCAAGTCGTAATGGGCAAAGGTCAGTGTAGTCGACCCCTGCAACATGGGAGACTTTGACTAATAAACTGTACTAATTGGCCCAACCAAAAATTCTAGAAAAAAATACATAGATAGGCACATGAGTCTAGTTTCTGGGAAAAATCACGAAACTGATTTTCGAGTTACGAAACTCAAGATATGATTTTTAAAATGACTAGTACACAGATTGGGCAGTGTCTGGAAAATAAATTTTATAAGGGGTTAAAGTCAGTTAACACCTCGTGTTCGACTCCGGTGTCGGTTTCGGGTTCGGGGTGTTACATTTGATTGGTATCAGAGCTATGGTTTAGTCGGTTCTAGGACTACCATAGCGCGTATGAGTCTAGCTATACATGCCGAATGTTAATGTTTAAATGTGTGATGACTTCTGACGGTTGAAATGTTTTTGTTTTGATTAGTAAATGGACCCCGGTGAAGAAAGAACCCTAGCGGATGACGTTGAGAGCGTAGCGGCTGCTCCTGCACAAGGGACGCCGCCTGTTGAACCTCAGTCATCTGCGAATAATCAAGGTGAGGGGGCTAAACAAGCCTTCTTTACCATGATGAATGAGTGGGTTGCGCAATATGCCCGAACCAACCCGGCTGTCCAACAATTCCCAAATTTGAATAATCCACCCCAAGAGCCTGTAATGCCATCAGTCGCTGATCCTGTGAGGCTGAGTAAGCCACCTGTAGACTTGATTAGGAAGCGTGGGGCCGAGGAGTTCAAGGCCATAGTAACTGATGATGCCGAAAGGGCCGAGTTCTGGCTTGATAACACCATTCGGGTGTTCGATGAATTGTCATGCACACCTGACGAATGTCTAAAATGTGCTGTATCTTTGTTGCGAGACTCAGCCTACTATTGGTGGAGGACCTTGATTTCCATAGTCCCGAACGAGCGAGTAACTTGGGACTTCTTTCAAATGGAATTCCGAAAGAAATTTATTAGCCAACGGTTCATTGATCAGAAGCGTAAGGAGTTCTTGGAACTCAAGCAAGGCCGTATGACTGTATCTGAATACGAACATGAATTCGTAAGACTCAGTAGGTATGCCCGGGACTGTGTAGCTGATGAGGTTGCTATGTGCAAAAGATTCGAGGAAGGATTGAATGAAGATTTAAAGCTACTAATGGGTATTTTGGAAATAAAAGAATTCGTAACACTAGTCGAACGAGCCTGCAAGGCGGAAGAACTTGGAAAGGAGAAGAGGAAGGCTGAATTTAAAGCTAGAGATTATCGTAAAAGATCGACGGGTAAAGCTCCGTTCTCAGCCGTAAAGAAGTTCAGGGAGGACATTAAAAAGTCGAGGGCGACTGCGGGAATTTCCATCAGGGCAAGACCATCGATGGGCTCCCGAGCTACTTCGGTAGCTAGTGTGGGCAATAATCGTCACGAGAAACCTGAATGTCCCCAATGTGGAAGACGACACCTAGGTGAATGTTGGGGCAAGTCTACTAGCAGGGCCTGTTACGGATGCGGTTCGAAGGACCACTTCATTAGAGATTGCACGGAGCTGGATGAGAAGAATAAGATTCAAGGTGCAAGACCTAGTGGAGTGACATCTAGAGGTAGACCACCGAGAATTTTAGGAGGCAGGGGTGGTAGTCAGAGGGGGGCCTCTGATACGGCCGATCGAGCCGAGAACCGTACTCCTGCTAGAGCCTATGCCATTCGCGCACGAGAGGAGGCATCCTCCCCCGACGTCATCACTGGTACCTTCACTCTCTTTGATACTAATGTGATTGCATTGATTGACCCTGGTTCTACTCATTCATATGTATGCGAAACCTTAGCAACCAGTAAGACTCTACCTGTTGAGTCTACTGAGCTCGTAATTCGAGTATCAAACCCTTTGGGTCAATGCGTACTTGTTGATAAAGTGTGTAAGAGGTGCCCTCTAATAATCCGAGAATCCTGTTTTCCGGCTGATTTGATGCTTTTGCCGTTCGACGAGTTTGATGTTATTCTTGGTTTGGATTGGTTAACCGCGCATGATGCGGTTGTGAATTGCAAAAGCAAGACTATCGATTTGAGGTGCGCAAATAACGAAATAATCCGAGTTGAGTCTACGGACTTAAGGGGGTTGCCAGCTGTAATATCAGCAATGTTGGCCCAGAAATATGTAAGGAAAGGGTGCAAAGCATACCTCGCGTATGTACTTGATGACAAGGAGTTAGAAAAGAAACCCGAATCGGTGCCGGTGGTTTGTGAATACCCGGATGTTTTTCCTGAAGAGTTACCGGGTTTGCCACCTGTTCGGGAGGTAGAGTTTGGTATTGAGCTTGTACCTGGAACTACGCCAATTTCGATCGCTCCGTATCGTATGGCACTAACCGAGTTAAAAGAGTTGAAAGCTCAGTTGCAAGAATTGACGGATAGAGGTTTCGCTCGACCGAGTTTTTCACCTTGGGGTGCACCAGTATTGTTCGTGAAAAAGAAGGACGGAACCATGAGGTTGTGCATTGACTATCGTCAACTGAATAAAGTGACGATAAAGAATAAGTATCCGTTACCGCGTATTGATGATCTGTTCGATCAATTAAAGGGAGCATCAGTGTTTTCAAAGATAGATTTGAGATCGGGTTATTATCAGTTGCGGATTCGAGACTCGGACGTACCCAAAACTGCTTTCAGAACGAGGTACGGTCACTACGAGTTCTTAGTGATGCCGTTTGGGCTTACTAATGCCCCTGCGGTGTTTATGGATTTGATGAATCGGATCTTCAGGCCGTATTTGGATCGGTTCGTAGTTGTGTTTATTGATGACATCTTGGTCTATTCAAGAGATGAGACCGAACATGCTGAGCATCTGAGGCTAGTGTTGCAAATTTTGCGGGATAAGCAGTTATATGCTAAGTTCAGTAAGTGTGAGTTCTGGTTAAGAGAGGTTAGCTTCTTGGGTCATGTGGTATCCGCATCGGTATTCGAGTTGACCCGAGCAAAATTTCAGCCATACTTAACTGGAAGCCTCCGAGAAATGTTACCGAAGTCCGGAGCTTTCTAGGGCTCGCCGGTTATTACCGACGATTTGTCAAAGGTTTCTCAATGATAGCCACACCAATGACGAAGCTACTTCAACAGGATGTTAAGTTCGAATGGACGGAGAAATGTCAGAAAAGCTTCGATCAACTGAAAACTCATTTGACTGAAGCTCCAATTTTGGTGCAACCCGAATCGGGTAAAGAGTTTGTCATTTATAGTGACGCATCCCTACTTGGGTTGGGTTGCGTATTGATGCAAGAAGGTCGAGTTGTGGCCTATGCGTCGAGACAATTGAAGCCACACGAGAGAAATTATCCGACCCATGATCTCGAACTAGCCGCCATTGTGTTTGCATTGAAAATATGGCGACATTATTTGTTTGGTGAGAAGTGCCATGTGTTTTCGGATCACAAAAGTCTCAAATATTTGATGACTCAACGAGACTTGAATCTGCGACAAAGACGTTGGCTTGAGTTGTTGAAAGATTACGAGCTTGTCATTGATTACCACCCGGGAAAGGCTAATGTGGTTGCGGACGCCTTAAGCCGGAAATCACTGTTTGCTTTGCGAGCGATGAATGTACACTTGTCTGTTCTACCTGACAATGTGTTAGTAGCTGAATTAAAAGCCAAACCATTATTGACTCATCAAATTCGTGAAGCTCAGAAAGTCGATGATGAATTGGTTGCAAAACGAGCTGAGTGTGTTCCGAACAAGGAATCGGAGTTTCAGATTGATGATGATGGTTGTTTGAGGTTTAGAAGTCGTTTGTGTGTTCCAAGGAATTCGGAACTCATTCCGATGATTCTGAACGAAGCCCATTGTAGCCGAATGTCAATTCACCCGGGGAGCACGAAAATGTACAACGACTTGAAACGTCGGTTTTGGTGGCATGGTATGAAACGAGACATCTCCGACTTTGTTTCGAGATGTTTAATATGTCAACAAGTGAAAGCGGAACATCAAGTGCCTTCAGGGTTACTTCAGCCGATCATGATACCCGAGTGGAAATGGGACCGAGTCACAATGGACTTTGTGTCCGGACTGCCATTGTCCGCAAGTAAGAAGGATGCGATTTGGGTTGTTGTTGATAGGCTGACTAAGTCGGCTCACTTTATCCCCGTGCGTACGGATCTTTCATTGGATAAACTAGCCGAATTGTATGTCTCTCAGATTGTGAGATTACATGGAGTACCTATTTCTATCGTGTCGGATAGAGATCCGAGATTCACCTCACGATTTTGGAAGAAATTGCAAGAAGCTTTGGGTACCAAGCTGCATTTTAGCACCGCTTTTCATCCCCAAACCGATGGTCAATCCGAGCGGATAATTCAGATACTTGAGGATATGTTGAGATGTTGTATCCTCGAGTTCAGTAGTTCATGGGAACGGTATTTACCTTTGATTGAATTCGCTTACAACAATAGTTTTCAATCAAGTATTAAGATGGCACCTTATGAGGCTTTGTACGATCGTAAATGCCGTACGCCATTGTTTTGGACCGAGCTTGGTGAAAGTAAAATTTTCGGAGTTGATTTGATTAAGGATGCCGAACAGAAAGTTCGAGTAATTCGCGAAAGTTTGAAAACCGCTTCGGATCGTCAAAAGTCGTATGCGGATTTGAAAAGAAAAGACATTGAATATCAGGTTGGAGACAAAGTATTTCTCAAAGTTTCACCCTGGAAGAAGGTGCTTAGATTTGGTCGTAAGGGCAAATTGAGTCCGAGGTTCATCGGTCCGTACGAAGTATCCGAACGAGTTGGACCCGTTGCATACCGATTAATTTTGCCCCCTGAGCTCGAAAAGATTCACAACGTTTTTCATGTCTCGATGCTTCGACGATATAGGTCCGATCCATCGCACGTAATTCCTCCATCGGAGATCGAGATTCAATCTAATTTAAGTTACGAAGAAAAACCAGTTCGTATTTTAGCACATGAAGTAAAAGAACTACGAAACAGGAAAATCTCATTAGTGAAAGTACTGTGGCATAAACACGGAATTGAAGAAGCCACTTGGGAACTTGAGGACTCTATGAAGGATCGATATCCAAAATTATTTACCGGTAAAATTTTCGGGGACGAAAATTTCTTATGTGGGGGAGAGTTGTGACAACCCAAATTAGACCCTGGTCGGAATGTGGTTTCGAGACCACATTACCGAGCCAAAAATTTATTTTTGTGTTTTAATTGCATAAATTTTTGGTGACAGTGAATATATGAGAAATTAAATGCTTAATATTAGCTTTAGGATTGTGAATTAATTCAAAAAGGACCTAGTTGACGAAGTTAGAAAAGATGATAGATAAATTATAAGGAGTAAGTAATAATAGGGTGAGGAAGCATGGCTTTGCATGTCAAATTGCCCATAAAATACATGGTGGCCGGCCAAGGAGTGATGATGCTCCACTCATTCTAATTTAATATGTTTTCTTTTGGTTAACAAATGATGGGGATAATAATAGGAAAATGAACAAAAAAAAAATGGGTGTCATACTTGCCATCTCCTAGCCGAAAAACCAAGAAAAAGAAGGGGAGAAAAACTTGGAAAGAGTTCGGCCATTGCTTGTATCTAGGAGGAGTGTTTGATGTTGTGGCATGAAAATGAGGGAGTTTGAATGCTTAATAAGGAGGGAAGAAGGAGTGTTCATGTTTTCTTTCTTTTGCAATTGTCGTAACTAGAGGAAGAAGAGGAAGCAAGATTCGGCCAAGGTGGTCCTTTAGATCAAGGTATGTTCAATGATATTTTTGGAAGTTTACACAACCTTTGGGTGATGAGTCTAGATTCTATCTATCCCATGGTTGGATTTGGGGTTGTTGGAGAGTTAGGATTCGGCTAAGGAGCTTAAAAAAATTTTAGTTGATACCTTGATGCTATTAGCATGCTAGTTATATGGATGTGTTAAGTTGCTTGTTATTTTAGCATGAAAGTTGAAATTGTTAAGCTATTTTGTTGGAGGTGCCGAATTTAGGACTAGGAAGAGAATGAGTATTCGGCTAACATAGTGGAAAGGTGGGTGTTGCCGATTGCTAAATTTAGACTATGGGAGTGGCTATAATGGGCATTAAGATGTGGAACTTAAGAAATGTAATTATATGTGGATTTACATGATGTTACAAATAGATGTGAAAATATGCTAGATTAGGAAAATTCGATTAAGTGTTCATGAGATGAAATTAGGTGTTTAAATGATGTTATAGTTGACATTGTACATGTATACATACATTCGGCCATCTAATTGAGTATGAAGGTGGTGTTAAATCTAATTGTGATGCCCATTCCGAAGTATATATATATACACATATATGTATATATACACAAGTATGCCCATTCGGGATGTTACCTTTAATTATGTGTATAATCGACTAAATGGGTAATTAGTGAGGATGGTTGCCGAATATACAAACATACATATGCATGTGTAATTGAATTATGAATGTTTAGCAAGATGGCTAAACTAGTTGATTTATTGATTAAGCTCAAGGAGTTAAAGGAGGAGAATCAAGCAAAGGCAAAGAAAAGATCACTGAGTAGCCGAGTTGGAACCGTCTTACCCAACACAAGGTAAGTCATTAAGCATGTAGTTGGTATTATTTCAAATGGTCATAATGTTTATGTATTGATGCTGAATGGAATGAATAAATATACATATATATATGCATGTACGTATGTGATGATGAAATTGTTGAATGAAAAGAAAAGAGGTAAGATGTACTGAGTTGTTGATCTCGGCACTAAACGTGCGGGTATAACCATTTATGACCATGAGATTGGCGCTAAGTGCGCGGGATTAAATTGTACAGCACTAAGTGTGCGATTTGACTATGTTGCACTAAGTGTGCGAAATGAATATGATGCACTAAGTGTGCGAATTGACCATGCGGCACTAAGTGTGCGAGTTTGACTATGTAGCACTAAGTGTGCGATTTGATTACGTAGCACTAAGTGTGCGAGTTGATTATATAGCACTGAGTGTGCGGACTCAATATACATTCGTGAATCATTATGGACACTATGTGTGCGACACTATTGAGTCGATCGCGGACAGCGGATCGGGTAAGTGTCTTGAGTACATGGCTAATAGGTGCTATGCTTATACTTGGTGTTGAGCTCGGTAAGTTTGAACCTATGTGACAAATATACTTGAAGTCACGTACATAAAATTTATCGTAGGATGGGTGAAAGGCCGTTTAGTCGTTTGATTGTAACGAAAATAAATTGATTTATGAAAATGCCTCAATGTCCTATTGATGAGTATATGGAATGTGAATGCATGAATTGATATGAAACTGAATCGATAGGTTGGAGGAACTATGGTATGGTTCGGTATGGATGGAGTAAATTGTCTCGTTCCATTTTGTTTCCTCTTGTGATAATGTTATTGATGGATGGTAGTGCATTGCTTATGACTTACTGAGTTATAAACTCACTCAGTGTTTCCTTGTCACCCATTATAGGTTGCTTGGACTCATCTATTTTTGCGGGGTCAGGCCGTCATCGAAGTCATCACACCGGATAGCAAGTTTTGGTACTTTCTTCTTAGTTGGCTTAGAAGAACATTTTGGCACGTATAAGCTATTACGTTGTGTTTGAACTTTGGCATGTAAACTTTAAGCCATGCGAAAATGGCACGAATGTTCGATTGAGTTGGATCAAGGGTAGGCATGAAATGGACCTAGTTACTTTCGTAACAGATGCTGGCAGCAGCAGTGTCATGAGATTGAAAAATCACTAAAAATAGTAGGAGTGGAATTAATTGATGAATAAATTATGTAATCGAAGCTCGATGAGTCTGTTTTCATGAGGAAGTAACGAAAAGATCATATGGGCAGTATATTAAGAGATAATCAGATTTTTGTGGGACAGGGCCAGAACGGTTTCTGGATTCCCTGCTCCGACTTTGGAAATTCATTATAAATTAACCAGAGATAATTAGGGGTCGTACCATATATGTACAGATTCCTCCCTGAGTCTAGTTTTCATAGAAACAAACGGCATCAGTATTGAAGCCCCGTGCAGGGAGATATCCAAGTCGTAATGGGCAAAGGTCAGTGTAGTCGACCCCTGCAACATGGGAGACTTTGACTAATAAACTGTACTAATTGGCCCAACCAAAAATTCTAGAAAAAAATACATAGATGGGCACATGAGTCTAGTTTCTGGGAAAAATCACGAAACTGATTTTCGAGTTACGAAACTCAAGATATGATTTTTAAAACGACTAGTACACAGATTGGGCAGTGTCTGGAAAATAAATTTTATAAGGGGTTAAAGTCAGTTAACACCTCGTGTTCGACTCCGGTGTCGGTTTCGGGTTCGGGGTGTTACAGATTCGCTGCCTTCAGATTTAATCTACTCCACTTTAGCTTTAATCTATTCCACTGCAATGCTAGGGAAACAAGATTCGCTACCTTTAGCTTTAATCTGTTCCACTACAATGCTAGGGAAATAAGATTCGCTGCTTTCAGTCTTAACGCCAGGGAGATAAGATTTGCTACCTTCAGCTTTAATCTGCTCCGCTATGACACCATGGAAACAAGATTTGTCGTAATGACTTCAATCTATCCCACTGCAACTTTAGCCGTATAGGATTTGTGGTTTCATCGATCTGTTCTCTAGGGAACATGACCTGTAAAATCCATTTCATGGGCCTATTCATGCCTAGTGATTAGGATGTTATGGTTGGAATGAAGTCAAAATCTCCTAACTAGATGTGTATGAATGAATGTCATGAAAATGATCTCTTAATGTTTAAGTTGTTATTGCTCATTGTTTATTAAGGTTCCATCATTGACATGTTCTTGTTCGGCTGGTGCCCCACTGTAACCTTAAGGTTCAACTATACTTCTGAGACCTGAGGTTTGTGCTATCCTTCTCCCATTGCAACCCAGGGGTATAAGATCTGACTCTTTTCAACCCTTTTCTATTACAATTCAAGGGTACAGGATCTGAATCTCTTTGGTCTCCTACACCATTCCCAGGGTATCATACCAAATGTTTATGCACAATTGTAAAATTTTCTTCTCCAAGAAAAACCTCTTCCTATTACTTGGTGATCATTGCTTGCTTGTTCATTGAAGCTTTATCACCAACACGATATCTTGTCGTTTTATTCAATCAATACTTTTGACAACAAAATCCAAAGAGATAGTCTTAATTTAGACTTTTCCTTCTCAGATATTTCAACCTTTAAACTTGGTGAATTCTAAACAATAGTCCTGTTTCAAGTTCCTGTATCATTTAGAAACTTCTAGAGTAATATGCAAAACTTCTTTTGTGAAAGTATTACTAGTCTATTAATCATTATTAAAATGCAACATTTTTGCAAAAGATCATAACAATGGATAAAAATAGAATTGATTTGGGAGCATGGCTCGAAATAAATAAAATATCAAGGATAGTAAAAATAAAAGAGAAATTGATTGGGAACACATATCTAGAAAAAGAATGAAGTATTCCAAGAAGAACAAATTTAATATAAATAGTATGAATACTAGGTGCCCCAGATATCGAAGTTTGAACTTCTCCGTACAAACTTTCTAAAGACTATTCTGAGTTTGACATGTGTTTAGGAGATCTAGAGTACTTTGTCGATGCCCCTAGATGTTGCCTACCCTTTCCTATTGATTCAGGTATAGCAAGATCATTGTATGCTTCATTTTGATCAATATTTGAGTCGCCCTTTTGGGTTTTCAACTCAAATCCCTTTTGGTCTCAAGGCGCCCTTTGCGGGTTTTCACCTTGGTCTCTCCCTTTTTTTCGGACTCAAAACGCCCTTTGCGGGTTTTCACCTTGGCCCCTTCTCCTTCTTCAGGTGAAGTATTTCTTGACTGAATCTGAGTCTATAGGATTAGGCAGGTTTTTATCATCCATCTCACTCAAAATCAATGCTCCTCCGAAAAATGCCTTCTTTACAGCATAAGGTCATTCCCAATTTGGCATCCATTTTCCTCTAAAATCCTTTTGTAGAGGAAGGATCTTTTTCAACATCAGGTCCCCCTCGTAGAATTCTCTGGGACGAACCTTTTTGTTGTATGCTCGTATCATTCGTTTTTGGTACATCTGACCATGATGAATAGCTTTTACCCTTTTTTTCTTCTATTAGGTTTAACTGATCAGATTGGATCCATTCGGCTTCATCCCACTTTAGCTCAACCAATACCCGAAGAGAAGAGATTTCAAACTTAATGGGTAAAATTGCCTCCATCCCATAAACTAGAGAGAAAGGCATTGCTCTGGTGGAAGTCATAATCGATGTTCGATAAATAAAGAGGGCAAATGGTAATTTCCCATGCCAGTCTTTGTAAGTCTCAGTCATTGTTCACACAATCGTCTTAATATTCTTATTAGCTGCCTCTACCACACTATTCATTTTTGGGCGATACGGTGACGAGCTGTGGTGTCTAATTTTGAATTGATTATAGACCTCAGCTATCATGCTATTGTTCAACGTGTTATCCAATATAATCCTCCCTGACATTTCATGCCGGTATATGATCTTTTTGTTTTTCAAAAATTTGCAAACTACCGACTTGGTGACATTGGCATATGAAGTAGCCTCTACCTGTTTGGTGAAGTAATTAATGACCTCAAAAATGAAGCGATGCCCACTAGAAGCCTTCGGTGATATTGGCCCGATGACATCCATTCCCCACTTTGCTCAACATTTGAGCCGCCCTTTTCAGGTTTTCAACTCAATTCCCTTTGGTCTCAAAGCGCCCTTTGCGATTTTTCGCCTTGGCATCTCCTTTTTCTTTTCTTTTTCCTTCTCTTTTTCTTTTCTTTTCTCATCATTTTAATTTTCATTTTTTCTAAAAAATACTTTTTTTATTTTTTTTGAAATATTTTTTGATTGGATCTGAACTCATAAGAGTAGGCAAGTCTTTGTTATCATTTTCGATCAGAATCAATGCTTTTTCAAATAAAATCTTCCATACAAGATCCTTCCCATCTACTTTCATTTTGTATACAAAGGATCTTCTTTGGTATCAGGTTTCTCTCATAAAGCTTTCTGGGGTGAAATTTGACTATGAAAAAAAACTTTGGATCTTCCTCTTCAATCGGGATAAAATCCAACAAAAACTCAAAGATATGGAAACTCAATTTCAATGGGTAAAACTGTGATAAGCCAAAGAAAAAAGACATTGCCCCGGTAGAGGTTTTTTTCACTACATCGTTCATGATGTTAATCTTGAACATACTGCAAATTTTTTATATCGTGTTGTTGTTCAAATTTAATGCATTGTCAAATTACAATGTCAGTGCTTAACCCGGGCATATCATGGTATGACCATGCGAAGACATCTTTGAACTCTTGAAGTAACTCAACAAGGTCTTACTTCATTTCTTCGGTTAAGCATGTTCCCTCAAGGTCACAATCTCATGAGGTAAAATTTGTTTCTGTTCTTGTTCTACCGTCCTCAACAAGTCTAGAGATAGGCTACAATCTATGTCATCTTCAAAGTCATGAGATCCCTCTGAACACATGTCTCACTCAAAAGGAGATTCTGAGCCTATAGCAATGTCATTCATGTCATTGATATCTAAGAACCTATTGTGAGTACAAAAGAATATACAAAAAATGTATGAATTTAAGAATAATTATTTGTACAGTATGATTATGAATTAATGAAAGAATGATTTGGAAAAAATCCAAAAGAATGAAAGAATAAAAAATAATTATTTGTAAAGAATGAAAGAATATTGGCTCAAAAATGATCATAAAGATGTATTTCATTAAAATAATGATGTTCAGACATGAGCCTATTTCACAAAGGAGTTCTTATTGCCTCTAGGCTAAAAGCAACAAGTGTGTTCTGAACATTACTCTGAGTAAGCTCTAAATACGACAGAGATTTCTTCTACAGTCCGATTGCTTAGAACACTCCCAGGTTTATAAGGGAGGTCCCTTTTCAGTTGTCCTCATGTATGGCATTGACGTGAACGTTTCCCTCTTTTTTTTATTTTTTAACTTCTTCACGTAACTCCATCTCTTTATTGTCCATCATGCCTTGAACCAAGTCCCTGAATTCTACACATTCTTGGATTTTGTGCCCTTCCTCGTGATAGAATTCACAGTAATTTTTCATCCTTTCATAGCTCCCTTCTAAAGCTGAAATGATTAACCATCGTCTTGCTATCTCCGTCTAGACCCATCTCAAAGGAGTTTTTACTTCTGCAACATCTTCCTTGATTCTTCTTCCCATATTTTCACTCATCATGTTTACCACATTATCAGCATGATTGGGTAACGGATCTTTTACATTGGATGAATCATTGAATTTGACAATGCCCATACTGATGAATCTTTCAACTAACTGTTTGAAGGCAATGCACTTTTCTATCGAGTGCGCCGTGATTCCTGCATGGTATTCGCATTGGGTGTTTGCCTTACACCATTTGGGGTACGGGGGTTATAGAGGTTCTAAGTAGAAAGGGGAAACAATGTGTGCATCAAATAAACTCTGATACAGCTCCCTGTACGACATTGGGATTGGCATAAATTGGAGTTTCTCGGTATTTTGGTTTACACCGGATTCTTGCATTGATGAACCTTGTTGACCAACAACCACTTTTCTTGGCTGATTTACAGTAACTGATTTTGAGTAACCTTTATTATACGTACTTGCATTGTTCACATCATTTTCCTTTCTCCTTAGGGCTAACTTTTTGTTACTCTCTCCTGCATCTATTTTTCCACTTCTTATGGCATTCTCAATCATCTCACCATTCATGATTATATTTGAAAAAAATTTTGTGGCACTTCCCAGCATGTGCGTGATGAACGGGGCCTTTAGCGTGTTCATAAAGAGTATAGTAGTTTCTTTTTCTAGGAGCGGTGGCTGGACCTGGATGGCAAATTCCCTCCATCTCTGTGCATATTGCCTAAAACTTTCACTCGGTTTCTTCTCCATGTTCTGCAGAGTAAATCTATCAAGAGTCATGTTCGTTACATGATTATACCACTTCATGAATGCTTAAGCTAGATCTCTCCATGAACCAATCCTAGTACGACTCAATTGATTGTACCATTTGGATGCCGCCCCTACCAAACTGTCTTGGAAACAGTGTATTAGTAGTTGATCATTATTAACGTAACCAGTCATCCTTCTGCAAAACATGGTGATGTGAGCCTCAGGGAAACTGGTTACATTGTATTTTTCAAAGTCTAGCATTTTAAACTTGTAAGGAAGTACTAAGTCTGGAACCAAGCTCAAATCTTTAGCGTCAGTTCCATGATGACTATTAGCACTTTCGATTGCTTTGAAGTTTTCCTCCACATTTACATCTGTCCTCCAGCTGCTTTGGCAATTCCACCTTCGCTTTTTCCTTCTTAGCCACTTCATCAAAGTTGGGTATAACGGGATTAGTTGGGTTATCTCTTGGGTTTGAACTTGATTTAGCTTGAAAGTTCATTGGCATTGAAACACCGGCCTGAAATTGTTGAGGCCCAATTGTAACGGATGGTCTCCACGGGTGCATCTCAGCTTGGGTTTGTACATTTAGTGGAGTAAAACCCGGAGGATACAGCGGCTCCTCACTATCTTCCCCAAGATTGGCCATAGGGCCCTTTCCCTTATCTGCTCCTCCAGTTAGTAATTGGGTCAACTGAGCCATAATATTTCATTGATATTCTAACATCTTTTTCGTCATATCTTGCTGAATTTTAGCTAGCTACTCTTGCATTTGCGTTTATAGTTGATCTTGCATCTCCTTTTAAAATTTTTCAAGTCTTTCCAATCTTGGGTCCATGTATTTTGTTTTTGCCCGGGTACCGTAACGGTGTTTGGTTGGTAGGTTATTGTTGGTTTCTAGATTAACTGAAATAATTTTAATCAATTAGGCTATTTTGGTGGACTTTAATGCATATGATGTAATGTAATGCAAATGTATGAAATGTATGCAAAAAGAGACGTTGATTCTGGTTCAATTCTATTAGAACAACTTTACTAGAAAACAAATCTCTTTACATAAAGCAGATATATATACGGGTTTGAAGACATCGATCCTTTTCTTCATCCGTATATTAAGATGAAACTCGCGAATTTTCCAATGGATGCCTCTACTAGCTCTTTTTTGCTTGATCCGGGCCGCGACTCCTTGCTCACTCATCCTCGTGATACTTGTTAGCTTCTTTAAAAGGTCAGGACATTTGATGACTCTCGAATAATCTTTGTCAACTTGAATTCTTGGGCAACGAAACAAAGTTGTGCAATCCTCCATTATCACCCTTCTCTTGTCCCGTTTTCTTGGACCATACTCGGACAACTGTATTGTCTTCCACTTTATCAAGAAATTCATTTTCCATGACAAGCTCTCTATTTAGCAACCGAACGTGAATCAACACCTCTTTTCTATGATGAAATACCATGCAGTCAAAATGCCATGCAATCAAAACAAAACACAACAAGTCAGTATTAGGTATAAAAACAAATAGGAAATAATCAAGTACCTACTTGGGTAGCTACTAAGGTTCAACATATTTCTACCTAAGGTGAGTTCCTAGAGTTCACTACATGAGGTTTGGCTTCTAGGGAAAAGGTACCCGAACCAGCAGATTCCTCAATCCTCACCCATTATAGGCTCATGCGGACCGAGTTCAGTTCAGGGGAATACATTTCCCTATGGCTATATGGAGATGAAAATCTCACGAAGACATATGTACGGATGTATCCCGAAAGTGATTCACTATCCTACACAGAGGTGAAAACCTCACGAAGGAATAGTTTCTCACTCCCACTTAGAGGGGTAAAATTGTCCAACTTATGTAATGTACAATACAACTACACTACCGAACTTGGACCAACCAAGCAAGCATACTATGATGAAAACAATGAATGCACATGGGAAATCATGAATTTAAAACAAAATTTGACTAAAAGACAAAAATTAATCAATTTGTGGCTCGACTCTCAAAACCATTCCCCAGCTGAGTCACCAAGCTGTCGAACCACTTTTTGAAGACAAAAATTGTGTCGACTTAAAAAATGAAAATTGGAGTCACCACCGATCTTTTATTGAGGTGTAATTGGATCACCTTAAAAATGATTTTGGTCTACAAGTTTCAGAAAAAATAGGTTCGGGAGTCAGTTATGTACGAGGAAGGATTAGCACCCTCATAACGCCCAAAATTGGTACTGAATTTTAATATCTTAAAGTCAAATGTCAAAAATTCTAAGAGATTAAAAATGATTTCCCCTTTTTATTAATGTCATATTTTAAAATAATGCTTGGATAGATTTGAACAAATGTAAAAGGATTTCTCATCCCGAGGCAACAAAATGTCGTATCCCATAAGTTAGGATGCAAAAAAAACTAAATGTTTGGTCGTTTTAGTTCAACAAGAAAATCGATACCCCGTAAGTTAGGGCACGATTTCTCGAAGTTCCAAAGCCAACATATAACTTGCTTTTAATCTTATTAAAAAGAACCATATATTTTGAAAATTAAAATAATGGTCATTTAGGATTAACGAGAAAATCAAAACCCCGTAAGCTAGGGTACGATTTCTAGAAGCTTTGAAACGTGAAATGTGACTTTATTTTAAAAAGATTTCAAATAAGAGTGATTATAAAACCGCCTTAAAATACATTTATTTGGTTTGTTCGAAGAAAAAAACTGATTTGAACACGCCACAAAAGAGGGAGGACCAAATGCGCAAATTGACCCTTGACACAAAACGCACGAATCCTTCCCTCGAGTCAGGTCACCGCACAGATCAGTGCCAAAACAACACCGTTTTGAGGCCACTGAAACAGGCCCCAAATGACGTTGTTCAGAGGACATATTAAAGAGGAAAAAATATTTAAACCTTCATTTTTTGTTGTTTTGTTTAAAAAAACAGAAAAGTGGGGCTCTTTTCTTTGCTAGGCTTCCTTCTCCAGCCACAGATCCACTCATCGGATTGCCGTCGTCCGCCGCCAATGACCGCCGTGCGTTACGGTCGAACCCTTCCTAGGTTAGGCTTTTCCCTTTTTTACTCTATTTTAATACATATAATAAAAATAAAACAAATATCTTTATATATATAAGCAATTTCGAAGAGGAAAACAGAAAGAAAAATAAGAAAAAAAAGAAACCTTTGCTGATTTGCTCTCTGATTTTTTTGTATTCCTTTGAATTTTTTCATATCATTTACAGATTTTGTAATTGGCTTTTATACCCAAAAATGAAAAAAAGAAATAAATAAAATAAAATCTATTTTTTTCCTCTCCTATTTTCTGTTATTCTCTTTTGCTGCGTGGTTGCTTCTGTTGCTGCTCGTTTGTTACATTCGTTTTGCAGGTACAGCCAGTTAGAGGCGAAGATGCACGCGCGCGGAGGCTCGACATATCACGCGCGGAGGGCGGTGGCTGGTGGCTGCTGTTGCTGCTAGGGTTCAAATTTTATGTTTTTACTGTTTGTGGGCTAGGGTTTGTTATTTGGGTATTGGGTTGGTGGGCTAAATTAGATTTAGGTTTTGGGTTAGGGTTTGGGCTAGTGTAATGGGTTTATTTGTTTTAGGCTGAGTAGTAGGTATGGGTTAATGTAATTGGACATTTGGACTTTTATTTTATTTTTTGGTTTTTTTATTTATTATTTCAATCGTACCCAGGAAAATTTGGCCGATTACAGTGGTAACCCAAAATTATTTTTGACTATAGCTTTTTGAAAATCATGTCAATTTTTTAAAATAAGGTTGAAAATGTAACAGCCTGTTTTCAATGAAATCGGAATAGTGGTTTCGAGACCACAAATATGAAGTCAAAAAATTAATTTTATTATTATTCTATTTCCTACAGCATGATAAAAAATTCGTTAAGAAATTTTACCGTTTACATGCTTACTTTGATAAAAAGGACTAAATATAAAGTGCAAAAGTGAGTTCTAGTAGCTAAAGTTATTAAATAACTATAGAACTATAAAGTGGAGGTCTTTATATGGTAATTAAACCATTAGAGTTGATTGTGGATTTTAATGGTTTGGCATTATTGAAATTTGAATGAATTATTAAGGTTAATTTTGGAAATTAGTAATTAAAGTTATAATTAATTAAATAAAACAAACTATTATCATCCATTATCATCATCTTCCACCGAATTTGAAGAGAAAACCTAGCCATGGAAGCTTGAAGTTTTGGCATGCTTATTTTACTCAATTAGGTATGCTTTTTTGTCCCATTTTTTTATGATTTTTATGTTTCCGAGATCGTTATATCTTAATCTTGCTAGCTCGGGGACTAATTTGTAAAATTTTTAAACTATTAGGTTTTACCATTGTCAAATATACTTGAATTTTGAAGGTTGATGATACAAAATGAATGGTTGTTGTTAGATAAACAACTTTTGTAAAGAGATCTTTTATAAAATTGTCAATTAGGGACTAAATTAAAAAACAGAAAAGATTACATGGTGAAATTGTGAAATAATTGAAGTATAGGGCATGCTAGTAGAAGTGCTCAAGGTCCGAGCCAGGTCTGGTTCAGGCCAGGCCCAAAAAATTTTTTGGCACGCGTCCTAGGCCCGGGCCTGGCCCGACCCGAAATATAGGCCTGAAATTTTATCCAGGCCCGGCCCAGGAAAAAATTCCTAAGCCCGAGCCCGGTCCGGCCCGGCCCATTTTTTAATAAACACCAAAAATTTATTTTAAAAATAAAAAAATAAAAAAAAAAGTATTTTAAAAATATTTTAAAATTAAAAAAATATATATATTTATTATATATTCGGGCCGGGCTGGGCCAGGCCTGGGCCAAAAAAGTGGTGCTCGAGGCCCGACCCATTTTCTAAGCGGGCCTCGTTTTTTTACCCAAAGCCATATTTGGGCCTATATTTTTACCCGAACCCTCCCATATTTCGGGTGGGCCATTGACCTCGACCGGGCCGCCCGGACCATGAACACCTCTACATGCTAGGGACCTAATTGATATCTGACCATAGTGGGTTGTGGTGAAATTGTGTAAATTTCCATTTTTATGAGCTAGGGACTAAATTGCAAAAAAATTAAAAGTATAAAGGTAAAATGGTAATTTTCCAGATATATATTTTGGATTAAATTGAATGAATTATTTGTTAAATTGAGTTAAATTGATCCGTATAGATCCAGTTAGACCTCGTACGAAGTTAGATCCGGGGAAAGAGAAAGTTTTGGATTAATCGCCTTCATATCTACGTATGCTCGTCAAGGTAAGTTCGTGTAATTAATTTATGTTTATATGTTTTTAATTGAAATATATAAATTTTATGATTTGTCATATATATACCGAGTGCATATCCAATGATGTACAACGATTATCGAGCTCTGTTTGAACCATAGGAATCTATAGCATACAAATGACATGTTATTAGGATTACCGATTTATGGCTTATGAGAGCATACTGATTTATAGCTCATGAGAGCATACCGATCTTTAGCTCAAATGAGCATACCGGTTCACAGCTCGTATGAGCATACATGAACATGAAATAACGAATTATAGTTATATGAGCTAGCACACTATGTGTGAGCTATCCCGAGTATCTAACGGTATTCTAAACGGTTCAACGGGAAATGTTCTATTACAAAATGATATGAGTTTGATACAAACTATTATAGGTATACAAATGAAATGCATAGGGATGATGTTCCATGATTTATTGATATATGAAATAGAAGATACATGTTTATGGAACTTGATTAATTGTTGAGCTCATCCATGAATATTGATTCATATATGTATTTACATTGCTAATATGGTTGGTATATTTGTGCTTAGGCATTTGGCTAAAATGTGTTGGAATATGCTTTGTTACTTACCTATTACTTGATCAAATGGTAAGTTAAATTCTAAGTTATACGAACTTACTAAGCTTAAATGCTTACTTTGTGTTATTTTTTTTGTTTTATAGTGAATCAGAAGCTCGTTCGGGTTGAAAGCTTATTGGAGCTATATCACACTATCCATCGGCTCTTTTGGTACATTTTGGATGTTTAATTTTGGTTATAATGACCTGTATAGGTATTTTTGCTAATCTTGGCCTATGTGTTTAATTATTGAAATGGCCATTTGGTTTGGCTTGAGTTGTGGTATTTTGGTATTCTAATGAACTTATTTTTGACATGTAAATATTCGTCTTGAAATGTTAATGATTTGCTTAATGGGTTTGTAAGGTGAAATGGTAGTTGAATGTGAATATTGTATATGTTTTATAACTTGATGTGAAAGGGTACTTTGCTATGGAAAACATATATGTATATTGAGGCTAGTAATTGAGTAGTATATTTAGTATCATTTAGTAAGTTAATTTAATGGTTGTATTGATGCAAATCTAGTTGGAAATTAGTGAATCATTTGACCAAAATGAGTTTATGATCATACATGTTTATATATTTTCATTTGAGGTGCCTAAGGGCATATTGGTTGTATGTGATTATAACATATGAATGAAGATGAATTGTGCATGATTTTGGTACTTTGTAATGGCTTATGTATTTGTGCATTGGTGTTTGTAGGTACATGTCAATTTGGGTAAGAAAAATGGCTTGAAAAATAGCCTATTTTCGTCTACACGGGTAGAGACGTAGGTGTGTGTCTTAGTCGTGTGTGACACACGGCCAAATGACACAGCTGTGTGTCCCCTGTAGCTTTCAAAGGGTTGCAAGTCAGGCTGTTACACAGCCTGGCACATAGGCGTGTGAGGTTACACCAAAGGATACACAGCCTGGCACACGGACGTGTGACCCAAGTCCGTGAGTTACACGGCCACAGACACGGGTTGGAACACGGTCGTGTGTTCATATTTTGAATGCCCACACGACCTGAGACACAGGCGTTTCTCTTGACCGTGTGAGTCACACGGCCTGGCCACACGGCTGTGTGACCCCTACAGTGTTGAAAATTTTTCTTATTTTTTGAAAAATTCTGCGTTTCCAATTTAGTCCCGACTTGTTTCTGACATGTATTTTGGGCCTCGAGGGCTTGTATAAGGGACAATATGTATATTTTGACTTTGTTTTAATGTGTTTATTGATATGTTATGAAATGTTTAAAATTTTGTTAGTTTGTACTGTAAACTCTGGTAATACTCTGTAACCCTGTTCCGGCGACGAATACGGGTTAGGGGTGTTATAGAAAATATCTTTAATTTTAAAATAAGGATTGTTTTGTAGAAAGGTTAAAATTAGGAGTACCATTAAGGTAAACATCCCAAGGTTTTAAAATATCCTATTTTCCTAAACAAGAATTCTTGAACAGCGAACAACCAGAGCTATTACTCACTACATCAAAAAACTTCCATTAATAAAGGATGTAAATCCATTGGAAAATCAAAATACGCATGTCGGATGAAATGGTTGTTCCTATCTGCTCCAATAACGAATCATCGGTTTAACTAAATAACTAAATAAAATAGATAGACCTTTCTCTTCGTCTTAGATTGATGGATCTTCTCAACTGGAGGATCCCCTATATGGATAATATATGGATAATACACATTCCAGTTGGCCGAGCCTAATTCTATTCCAATTGTTTTGTTCCGAAGAAAAGATATCCATGGGGCGGTTCGCCTTATTCAAATATTCATGATCGAGAACTACTGGATTCTCTTTCGGATAATTCCTGAAAGGAAAAGCAAAGCTTGAATGCCACCAGGCGTCTATTATTGAATTCTCCCGACCCGATAGTACCCATTTTTGGAACATCTAATTCTAAAGACACGGAATAAGTAAGTCATCAATCCCTAAAATGGACTACACGGAATAAGTAAGTCATCAATCCCTAAAATAGACTATGTAATGTACTTTATTCGCTGCGTTATGGGGGCATTTTACCAGAGGTTTATATTGTATCAATCTACCCTTGTGTGTGTGATTCTTGTTGAAACATATACTCGAGGGTGGGTGCAGGGCGAATGATTTCAAAGCTAATTATAAAACCCACGTTAGTTTCTTCTCCATATTTTTGTTGCCATCCATTGTTCTCTCCAAGCTTCTCCCTCTTAATTTTATTTTACAAGCTTCATTCTTTTAATTTCTATCATCACTTAAGCCATGAATCTCCATAAAATTTCAAGAAAAACACCCAAAACACCATTGATTTTGTCATCTCTCAAGCTTGTGGGTTTTCCAAGTTTTCAACCAAAAGCTTGTTTCTCTTCCATAGAAGGTGACAATTTTATTTCTTACTAGTTGTTAATGTTATCTGATCTTTTAAACTGAGTTTTTAAACATTAAATCGTATGTTTTGAATAAAATTCGAAACTTGGGTCATTAATGGTGAAATTTGGAATTTTGCATAAAAAACAAGGTTTCAAAGTGTTTTCCAATAGTTTTGGTGTGATTAGAAGGTTTCTAAACGTTTTATAAAGTTTCGTTAAAGAATTCCAACGTTTTAATTAATTTTCGAGAAAATTTCCATTTTATGTCAAAATTTTGGATCTATGAATCTTCAAAGTTTTGAGTGGTTTGAAGGTCAAGAATTGTTCTTATATGTATAATTAGATTATTTTAATCGATTATAGGAAATGGGAATAAGTAAAGATTAAGATATTTGAGTTTCAAGTTTGTTAGTCGAAATTTCAATTTCATGAGGAATATAGCTTAGACTTGTATTTTTAGTTGGTTTAGGTGAGTCTTTGGCTTCTAATTGATTTTCTATATTGTGTGGTTATTATGTGTGAAGCATCCAAATTGTTGGAGCCTTCTACGAGCAAGGCAAAAGGCAATGAAAAGCTTGTTTAAACTTTCGGCAATTAGGTGAAAGCGTGATCAGTGAGTGTTTGGAATCGCTACTTGTAAACATGATTCATAGTATTAATTGAGAGGTTAGGAATAGCCTAAACCCCTATCCTAAGTTTCGAGTGTAAGTTTTCTATTTCTCTTGCCTTATTTAGGCAAATTATGTGATTATGTGAATAATTATGAATTGATTATTATGATACGATATTGTGATATGAGACATGTGTGATGACTATTGTGAATTGTGTTGTGTTGTCTACATGATATACATGCCAAATGACAGTGATAATGACATACTAATAATGCAAATATGTAGCAGAAGCGAGTGGAATTTCGATAAGTATATATGTGTGGAATTGTGGAATGTGATATTATTATGACAGATAATATGTGAGAATAATTGTATGCGATATATGATGTATTGATTTTAGTGCACACATATGTGGTCGGATATGTAATGTCTCAATGAGCATTATTGTGGCACTTAAATTTCAATTAAATGTGAATCCAATAAGCATGTATTGTGTACAAGTTGTGATGTAAAATGATGAATATGAATAGAGATGATGTTCATTAAATTTGTAATTAAAAATGTGTAATTGTGGATATTTTGGTCTTGTGATCTCTTAGAACTGTTGGATATAGTTGGCATGCCATAGGATTGTGAGTACTCACCTATATGTATTGTGCTTTTGGGCATTGAGTGTAACGCTGCAACATCTCTTATATATTTTTCTGTATGTTTATGTCACAAATATCTGTCAGCTTTAGTGGTTATGTGTTCTGGGAGTGTTTGGGAGGTCCCAAGTTCAAGCCTTTGCTTGGGATTTTTTTTAATTGAATAAACCCCTATCTCTTGCCAGTAGGCTTAAAAATAAATATTGGAAAAATATGTCAAAATGGGCTTGCTAGTCTGCTGGTTAAGTGGTGTGTTGGAGTGCTAGGGGTCTTGAGTTTGAATCTCTGTACGTGCAAGGGGGATGTATTTTTTTGTACATGTGTCGTGAAGGAGTTTGAAATGTGGTAAAATTCTGAGTATTTGAGGAGTGTGGGGATGTTGTGGCTGATTTTTAGGAGGATGTTCAAGGAATTTCGGTTGTTAAGGGATTTAGGGATTGAGGGGAGTGTTTTGTAGATATTTGGATGGAGGAGTTTGGATAGAACCGAAACTAGTAGTGGCAATTTCGGCTACCCTCTCTCACTCCCTAATTTTCTGATAGTTTTGTCATTTCTGCTTTTGGTTTTTCTCTCTGTTTTCATCTTTTATTCGTTTTCTTTTTTTCCCAAGCCGAATGATAACTGTTTCTTTTCCCAAATCTCGGTTGCTCCTAATCTTTTGACGTTTTGAATTTATTCTCTTTGCTACTGAATTGTTGTCAAAATTTCTATCAAAAGTTCTTTCCCCTCTCACCTATTTTCTTTTCCTATTTTCTTCTTTGTGTTCATTTGTTCCATGAGTAAGCGTACATTTTCGTGGTACGGTAAGTTATGTTTCTACTTCTTGATTAACTTTTGTTTGGTTAAGTGGTTTAAGGGGATTTTCTTTTGGTTGACTAGGAGTTGACCAAAGGGCTGGAGGTCTCTGATTGACGTCTTAAGTGGGCGAAACCTCCCTCTTTACTCCATCGAAGGTAATGTTGTTATGAGTTTAACGCTTGGTCAACTTGTGTGTATTCAATTGAGTAAATGTTTAAGTGAATAATTGGTGATTGTTCGGTCAAGTGTAGGTTTCAAAGACTTGGGGCGGTTTTCTCAACAAATAGAAACCAGGTGTGTAAACACAACCCCGAAATATGAATTAGACAAGAGCCGGAATAAGTGAAGGTCGACACCACACGGGCATGCGGTCGCCCGTGTGGTGAGCCGTGTGACAGAACACAGGCGTGTGATCAACGAGGCTAGCCATGTGTAATTCATGGGCCGAGCCGAATTGGGCTGTGTGGGCCACACGAGCGTGCGGGCCTCACACGGGTGAACCACACAAGCGTGTGGGAATATTGGGCCAGGCCATGTGATCCACACGGCTAAAGCCATTTTGGGTCGTGTGGGCCACACGAGCATGTAGGCCTACATGGGCATGCAACATGGGCCTGTGGGCCCATTTTCACTGTTTGACTGCTAAGGTTGCACGGGTCACCTGAGTCAACTGTGGACCTACTGTAGGGTTGGTAAGCTTACCTAGACCCCTAATTGACTGAAATGACTGTATGACTGATATGAATAAGCATGATGATGATCCATTAATTTGTATACTGCATTGCATTGGGTTGGGGGTTTATCTTGATCGAAGGAAGTGTACTGAAAGGCCTCGAGCCTGATTTTTTGGCAGCTCAATTGCAAACACTGTCTAGTGCCGCATTCGGTACTTTTTAGAGTGTAGGGTTGGACGGAGATGGAGTCTATAGGCTGGCTTAGTAGGACTTGTATAATGTATAATATGTTATTGTACTGATTATTGTTACTATAATGGGCCAAGACCCAAACACATGATTGCTTCTGTGCTGAGATGGGCTAAAGCCCAAATTGATATTGTCACTGATACTGAAAAGGGCATAGGCCTAGGCTGTGATTGCTTTCTATCTGTTTTCTTTATATGGGATTACACACTAAGTTTTCGTAAACTCACCCTTCTGATTTGACTGTACAGGTAATCCCTAGACATAGGCGGATCGGTACGACAGAGGACTCAACGGTGGCCACACGACCTATTTAATTCGACTTAGTACTTATTTATAGTTTTGAATTTATTTTTTGGCATTTTACTGTAATAATGGCCTTTTTGGATTTATATTTTTAATTTGGGATTTTTATTATTTTGATTTATAACTGCTAGTAGTAAGGGTAATCGAGTTTTCAAAAAGAACCAAACGTTTTAACAAAATTCACTCAAATACGCAACTATTTCAAAAAAGCTTCCGCAATAAGTGACATTTTGAGAATTAATAACGTTTTGAAAGAGAATAACTTTATGAATTACGTTTTGAAAATGAACGACATGTCTTGGAATTAACATAATATACTATCAAGAGGTTATATAGGTAGGAGGTTTTTTACGACAACTCTTTTTTTTTTCCGAAAAACACTACCATGTGACATCGCCAGATTCGGCCATAACGTCTAGGCCAGGTTTGGGGTGTTACATTAAGGCCCTGGGACAGGTTAGAGAGATAAGGGAATGTGAGCTAAGCTCTATTCAACGGGACATGTTTGGTATGTTGGAGAGTGTTAGCTTTATGCTTTACTTTTCGGGATATGTTTGACTCTATGAGTCAATTGGTGTGATGGAGATTCATGTATCCGATGTGTTGTGATAAAGCCCACTTTTATGTTTCATAGCCTCAAGTGCTAAATTATTGTTTAAATGTGATCTTATATATTGTGATAATATGATTTGAGATGGATGCATAAACATGTGAATAATATGCTAAATGAGTTTATTTAAGTTTCATAAAAATGTTAGTATATTCTCATAGTAAATTGCATATGTAATTATGGATTGGGTCGTTTCCATTTAACTTGTGAATACATGTGAATATATTAGCTAGACTTGTGAAGTTATTAAAGCATGTATACGTTGTTTAGTCTTGCTGAATTATTGTTAAATGAATTGCATATATCAGCGAGTTGAGTGTAATTACATGTAGGAGTATATGTTAGTTTATGATTTAATGAAATGTGAATATGTTATTTTGACTTGGTTAGAATATGATTGTGAACTTGTTGTAGTGTGCTCTTGTTTAACCTTTGATATTGTGTATACTTTGTGGTTACTGCAACATTCATTGAGCTTGTTTAAGCTCACCTACTCCTTTTTAAACCATTGCAAATTAGTTGTGTTTCGGTGTGAGCAGTGTAGTTCCAAGGTGTACGTGTTTATTTATTTGTTTCTGTTTCGAGGGAATAAAGGCAATGTGGTAGAAATGTTGCATGATATTACCACGATGTTTTGGATATTTTGTTGCTTAATTGTTCTTAGGAATTATAAGCTTGGACATAGGTATGTTGATTCTTGCTCGGAAATGTTTTTCATGTTTTGAACTGTTATATTGGTCATTTTGACATTGGTTTACGGAGGTAAATGACGTATGTTGATTAGATATTTTTTGGACTGGATTAAATTCTTAGATGTGCAATATTTTTGTGGTCTAGAGTAGAAGTATCGATATTCGGGTTATAAAAACAATACCTCAGTGATATTTTGAAGTGCAAGAAGTTAGATTTGCAATTTGGTACCGACACCACATCACGAGTATTGATACTCGGGGTAAAAGAACCGATACTTTAATAAAGGTACTAATATTTTTTAAGACTTTGATTTTTAAACGAGAAACAGAATGCTGGTTTTGTATTGATTTTTTAATCGGTACCAATACTCTTTAAGAGATATCTATACCTATGTTATAGTATCGATACCTACGTACTTATTTAGGAATTTTCACTAAGTGGTTCAAAAGCATGTATATTTGTTAATATTAGTTCCATTGAAGTATGTTGAGCATGTTTTAATGTTGATTGATGTATGTTGGAATTAAAATTTGTGCGAATGCTTATTAAAATGATTAATTTATTAATAACATGACAAATTACTATGAGTTTGAAGTGTGACAATAGTGTGGCATCTTGATACTTAGGCTCAGCGACCAGGCCAGGTATAGGGTGTTACAGAGAGTGTCGTAGTAAATAGAGGAAACTGTTAGCAAAGTTACCATAGAATAATTTGTTGTAGTGAATAAGATCTTCAAGAAGAGTCGTAGGAAGTTAGAGAATAAGAATCAGAGTTGCGCAGTGAAAGTGTGATGGTTGGTTTAATGTAGAAATGCTATGTTTTCTAATTAAACAAGTGATGTGTTAGTAAGGAATTTTGAAGACAAAATTCTTTTTAGAGGGGGAGAGTTGTGACACCCCAAAATTGGGACTAGATGTTTCGAGGGTAAGTTAGGGATTTTAGCTCAAAATGTGTTTCGAAATTTGAAGCATGGTAAACCATAAGTGTCTTCATCTATGACTTTTTGAAAATTAAATCAATTTATGAAAATAATATAGAAAAGACTTCCAATTTGAAAAAGAGGATTGTTTTGTAAAAATGTTAATTTAAGAGTAGTTTTGAAAAAAATATACCAAGTTTTAAAATCAGCCTATTTTCCCCTATTTTTGACATGAAAAAAATAAGAGAAACACCCTTCATCCCTTTTCTTTGTGCCACCCTTTGAAATCCCCAAATACTAATCACCTATTTTGATATTCCAAACTCTAATCCTTTTGATTTCCATCTAATCTTAAACACCAAATCCCTCCAAAATTCAAAGAGAAACACCAAAAACACTATTAATTTTACTATCATTCGGGTTTTACAAATTTTCAATCAGATGCTTGTTTTCTCCTCAATCAAGGTAATGTTTCATTTTCCTAATAGTTTTTGGTGAACTCTAACTATTTAAATCGAGTTTTTATCTACTGAATCAAATGTTTTGTGTAAATGCCAAAATTTGGGCATTAACGGTGAAATTCAGGATTTTGAATGAAATTGATGTTTCAAAGTGTTTTTAACTCGTTTTGATGTGATTAGAAGATTTCTAAACTCCCCTTAAAGTTTCGTTAAAAGATACTAAGGTTTTATTGAGTTTTTGAGAAAATAGTCATTGTATGTCGAAATTTCAGAACCAAGTTTCTGAGTAGTTTAGAGTTGTTTGAAGGTTGAGAATCATTATTAGGTAAGTAATGGGATGATTGGAATTGATTTTATGCATTGGGAATGAGTAGAGATTAATATATTTGGGTTTCGAATTTGCAAGTCGAAAATTTCAGTTCCAAGAGGAGGAAACCTTAGACCTATGTTTTTTATTGTTTGGGCGTGTTTATAGCTATAAATTAATTGTGTTTGTTATGTGATTTACTTTGGTGAAGAGTTGGAATCGTTGGAGCCTTTTTTGAGTAAGGCGAAAGGCAAGGAAAATCTAGTTTAAGCTTTTGTCGACTAGGCGAAAGTGCGAACAGTAACTATTTGGGATTGCTTTTTGTAGACATGATTCATAGAGTTAATCAGGAGCTTAAGAATAGCCTAAACCCCTATCCTAAGTTTCGAGTGTAGGCTTTCTTATTCCCCTCATTTAATTTGCGAAGTATGTGATTGTGTGATATAGAATAAGTATTAAGTTGTGACAATGTGACATGTGATATATATTATGATAGCTCTTGCAAATGTGTTAGTTGTGGGAATATTAAACATGCCGAATGAGAGTGATGATGTTGTGTTAGCGATATAAATGTGCAGTGAAAGTGTGTAGAAAACAATAAGTATATATGTGTTGAATAGTGGTATGTGATATTTTGATTTTTAATGCATTCATATGTTAACGGATATGTGATGGTTCAATGAGCATACTTGTGGCATTTAAAGTGCAATTAAATTTGAATCCAATAAGTATGAATTGTGTCCAAATTAGGATGTGAATTGAAGTTTATGAACAGAGATTAAGTGCATAATAACAATAATTAAATGTGTGTATTTGCGTATACTTTGGCCTTGTGATATCGTGAAACCGTTAGATATAGTTTACATGCCATAGGATTGTGAGTACTCACCCTTGTGTTTTGTGATTTGTGTATTGAGGCCTCGGGACAAATTGGAGAGATAAGAGAATGTCAAGCCAAGCTCCTTTCACTGGGATATGTTGGTGTGTTGGAGAGTGTTTAGCTTTATACTACACTTATGGGATATGTTAGACTCCTTGAGTCATTGGTGTGATGGAGATTTGTGTATCCAATGTGTGGTGATAGAGTCCACTTTTACGTTTCATGTTTCCAAGTTGCCAAATTATCATAAATTGATTAAAATATGCAAATGTTGTGTGTAAATGCATGTGAATATATAAGCTAGACTTGTGAGCTATTAAAGCATGAATACATTGTTTCCTCTTGAGGAATTATCATAAAATAAATTATATATATGAGTTGAGTGTAATTGCATGTGAGATATATGCTAGTTTCATGGATTAATGGAGCATGAACACGTAATTTTGACTCGATTAGAATATGGTTGTGGATGTGTTATAGTATGCTTTTGCTTAACCTTCGATGTTGCGTATGCTTTATAGTTATTCCGATATTCACTGAGCTTGTTTAAGCTCACACATTCCATTCTAAACCATTGAAGATATTTAGCGTTGCGGTGTGAGCGATGCGGTTCAAAGGAAGTGATCCAAGTTAGGCTTAGTAAATTGAGTAGTCGACGTTATTATCCTTTTATACTATAAAAATAAAGGCAATGTGGCTAGAATGTTGGCTGGATATGCATTTTATGTCTTTGATATTTTTATATGTTTATAGACTTTTAGGATTTGATGAATAATTATCATTATTCTGTTGGTATTGCTTTAGTTAGAATATTTGAGGTTGAGAATTTGATTTTGTAACACCCTATACTCAGCTCAATTGTTGAGCTCGAGTATCAAGATGTCACACCACCGCCACACATCACATGCAATCCAAATGGTCTTATTATTAGTAAATCATTCTTATTATAAAGAATTCGCATAAATTTTTTGTCCAACATACATCAATCAACATTAAAAAATGCTTAGCATACTTCAAACAAACTTATGGTATCTATTAAACATGCATTAGAGCCACTTAGCAAAAATTCCAAAACAAGTTACGCAGGTATTGATACTGAAACAAAGGTATCGATATTTCTCTTATATAGTATAGTTATCGATTGGAAAATCGATACCAAAACAACATTTTGTTTCTCGTCTACAAATCAAACCCTAGAATTTATCGATACATTTATTAAAGTATCAATTATTTTACCCCGAGTATCGATACTCATAGTAAGGTATCGATACCAAATTACAACACAGACTTTCTGCACATCAAAATATCATAGAGGTATTGCTTTTAAAACCCGAATATCAATACTTTTGTTTCAGACCCTAAAAATACAACATAACCAAGCATTTAATCCATCCTAACAAATGTCTATTCAACATGCTTCATTTATCTTATCAAACCAATGCCAAAACGATCAAAAGAATAGTTCAAAACATCAAAAACATGTCTAAGAAAGAATCAACATACCAAGGTCCAAGCCTATAATTCCTATGAACAATTAAGCTATAAAATATTTAAATCATCATGGCAATATCATGCAACATTTCTACCACATTTCCTTTATTCCCCCAAAACATAAACAAATGAATAAACACCTACGAACAATATAAAAGTCTCGCTTGGATCACTCCCTTGTAACCACACCGCTCACACCAAAATTCCACTAATCTGCAATAGTTAAAAGTAGTGGGTGAGCTTAACAAGCTCAGTGAATGATCAGAATAACTACCATGCAAACATGTCATCATGCATTTATCGAAACAACCATATAACACAATTACAACATTTCAGCCTTGATGTCATGTTACTTATTCATGCATTATTTATTGATTTCTTTACATAATAATCACATATCATTTAAGCATATATCACAATACTCAAAAACATATTTAAAGATAATTTGGCACTTGAGCTATGAAACATAAAAGTGGACTCTATCACCACTCATCAGATACACGGATCTCCAACACACCAAAAGACTCATAGAGTCAAACATATCCCAAAAAGTGAAGCATATAGCTAACACTCTCCATCACACCAAACATGTCCCATTGAATGGAGCTTAGCTCACATTCCCTTATCTCTCCAACATGTCCTAGGGCCTCAACGCCGAAATCACATAACACATATAGGTGAGTACTTACAATCCTATGGCATGCCAACTATATCCAATGGTATCAAAGATCACAAGGCCAAAATATCTATTATTCACACACACATTCACTTACCGTTCACTGCACTTATTCATTGCAAATATCACATTATAAACACAACATTGTCTTTGTCATTTAGCATGTATAACATGCTTACATTTTTACTTTAACAACGGTAATTATGAACACATAACAGATGCCTTAGCATCTCGTTAATTCATGCAAAAATCATTAATAACAACCACATAAAGATATAATAAATTAATTATAGAATTTTATTTATTTAATCAATTCAAAATTTACTAGTAAAATAATGAAATCATTGCAGTAATGGCACAAAACCTTAAAAAGTTTATTCAATGGAAAAAACTATTGACAATTTTTTAACATATATGCTAGAGAAACATGATATGGTCCTAAGTGATAGAGTCCATCTTTAATGTATCCATGATGGAGTGGTTGCTTTATTTTGAGGTCCATAATCACAAAAAAGGGAAAATTCATTAGAGACAGATAATCTATAAAAGTAACATGTTTTAATCTCATTCTTAATGCGTTTTTAAATGATTAATTATGCAAATTAGTGAATTTGATGCTCCTAATCCTTTAAATTCACGTTTCTATACTTAGGAGAGCATTTGGGGACGAAAAATAAGCCAAAATCAAACAAATAGAGTTGTTTTCAGGAGCCACATGACCTAGGCATTTCTACACGGGCTAGACATACGCCCATGTGCCAACCCGTGTTGCTTTCGCATCCTACTTCCCAAATACGCGAAAAAACCCAATTTTTAGGCTTTCTGAGCATTCTAAAGTCTATAAATACCCATTAGAAGAAGACATAAAGGGGCAATAAGAGAAGATTGAATAAAACACTCGAAGAACACCATTGAAATCAACTCGGAAGAAGACCTCCTTCAAGATTGAAGATCTCTTTTTAATTTCTTTCGAAGTTTTTATGACTTTCTTTATGTCTTGTGGTTATTCTGACTTTGAGATGTTTTCATTCAAGATTATGAACTAATTCCCTAGATAACTAGGGAGGATGAAACCTATGATGAATCATTTTATTTAATATATGTTTTTACGCGATAAATGTTTGATTCCTGTTCTCAATTATGTATGATTATTTCTTGTTTTAATATTTTCGAGATATTAATTCATGTTTAATGTGCTTAATTTAGTGGAGCAAAAGTCCCTATTTAAGAGTAGATTTAGCATAATTGAGTGGAGTTGCATGCAATCCTAGAAATAGGACAGCATAAATCTACCGAATTAGAGTAAAATCTAATAGGGGAATCCATAGATCGAGTTAATGCGATGATAGGAGTTTTAATTAGAAAGAGATTTCAATTAATCAACTTAGAGTCAGTTGTTCTTACTCTCGAAATAGATATTAACATAATTTAGGGATTTCTACAGATCAAGAAACAAGTGAATAATTCGTTTAATTCAGATTCATAATAAAAGGTGAAGTCTAGGTGGATTTTTTCTTGAGTATTGTCTATCTCATTGGTCAATATTCGATTATTTCTCTGTTGTGTTCTTAGTTAAATAAGTTTAGTAAATTTAGATTAAAACACATCACCCCAAATTATCGGCTAAAAAATAGAAAAACAATAATTACTAATACTTTTAGTCCTCGTGGATATGGTATTCTCTACTCACCATAGCTATACTATTGTTCGATAGATGCGCTTGACTTTGTCGTATTTATAGTTAGTTTAGAGATCAGCAAAAACGAATTGGTGAATTGGTGAGCAAATAACAATAAGTTTGTATTAGATTTTAGAACACAAAGCATATTATCTAACAAAAAATTTTGAGAATTGTGAAAAATAATATTGAATGCAATATGGGTGATGGGTAAGCTTTTACCATTGGTGAGATCCACTTCATCAACACCTAAACATTCAAAGTGAATAATTAGGTTTTCTAGTTCAAAAGTCAAGTGATAGGTTGCTCTAGTTTCAATTATCATGATTTGATAGGTGTAGTGAGAGATAAGGTGTAACTGGTTGTTGCTTTGGAGTTGTAATTGGTGTAGTTGTTCTATTAAGACGACATTGTTTGGAGGTGCGTCCTCAACCTTGTCAATTGTAACAAGTGAAGGTGGAAGGTTCAATATTGGGAAGAGCCGAACGCCCACAACGAGAAGTAGATTGGTAGCCCTTACACCTATTTCCACAACCTTTGCCTCTTGTGCCACCAACCATATTTTGCCAAGTAGTATAGTACCAACAATGATGGAAGGATGGAGTGAGCCCCTCAAAATTTTTAACTACATTTCTTCAAAATTAAAGGAGTAACCCAAATAAATCAAAGGAAATAGACATTAACCTCGTTTTTGAATATTGCGTGTGAAGGGTCTATAATCTAGGCTAAGATTTCACAATATATGATAATTCTTAGAGATGACAACATCTAGTGCAACAAGTTGGTCAAAAAGTCAATTGGTAAGATCTACGTAAGTGGTAATGGAGTCATTGTCTCGAGACAAAGCATAAAACGCATTTTTTTAAAAGTGCAAACTTCAGCTCAAGAATTTGAAGCATAAGTATTCTACAATTGAGGCTACATTTGGTGTATTCTCAAGTTCTTTGGGTGGAGGTTTGAAGCCGATGAATCAATTGTTAGCCACGAAGAAATGAAATAATTTGTCTTCCAAAGAAGGTAATTCGAGAGAGTGAGCTTTATTGCTATTTGATTGAGCATAATTGTTATTTGATTATGCAATGAAGAGAAATACGTGAGAGCTGAAAAATAAGAATGATGATTGAGAGACCATGAAGTTTCGGATAAGAAAAAAGTTTAAACCGTGTATGGCAAAATTGATACCATAAAGAAATGTACAATTGATTGTAAATGGCACGCACGAATTTGTTATCATTTCCAAAGTATATATAATGGTTATAGGGATAAACTTGTTAAGTTGAAATTTAAAATATACAACAGAAATCCCTTTAAATTGGGATGATAAATTTGACTAAATTTGAATTTGAATTATGATTAAGAGAGTGTTTAACTATTCTCCAACATAAACCCAAATTAAGCAGAGAAATCGGTTATGTTAAGTATCTGTCAGTGGTTCCGAAGGTTAAAGAGACAATAGTGTTTCCCTGGCATGTGATGTATACTCGCTAGCTCAACTGTTCTTTTTCTGACAGAGAAGTCTTCTGTTTTGTCTCTTAGTCATGCTTATATATTCTCTGATTTAAGTTTTTTTCAATCTACCCTTAAAACAGTTTATCAATTTTCTCCCTCCCAAACTCAAATTATGTCTACTTCGTCTTCGTCTTCGTCTATTTGGTCAGTTTCTTATAGAAAGCTTAAGTTCTTTTCTAGAATCCGTAGGTTTTTGCAATCCAAAGCCATAAGGAAGGGATCATACGGGTCTTCGTCAACGTCCGATAATTCAAATAAGTTAAGAACAATAGACAACAATGATAAAGATGAGGAAGATCATCAGCTAGTTATCGAGAAAGAAAGCGAGCTGGATGGTTCCGTGGTGTTACAAAAATCTGTGAATAGGCTCCACTTTGGGAGCTGGGAAGAGAAAGAGATGGCTGCTATAGCTATTGAGAAACTCGCTAAAGAAGACGTTAAGGCAAGGAAATTTATGGCAGAGCTTGGAGTTATACATATGCTCGTTTCCATGGTGGCTACTGAGGTAGTTGGTCGCCATCGAGCCGCTATTAAGGCGTTGATCCAGCTTGCTAATGGAACCTCTACGTAAGTTTTCCTATATTTTCACTTCATTTCTTGTATTTTGGGCTGAATTCATGGCATCCGATTTAATGGTATGTTAATATTATGTAAGACACAGTGAGCTTTCAAATATTTAACATAATCATAAATGATTAAATGTTTATGAGGAGCTTCTTGTTGTTGTTTAAAGAAAATGGTATTGAGTGGAGCCCGAATCAGTCGAGATTTTAAGGGCAGGGTTACCTCAAGTGGTAGGTCACTTAGCCCAATTTAATTTGGCAGTTTTTGAGAAGGGAAATTAGGTCCCCAGATTCTCAGCTGCTTTGCTTTTGCAGAGATTAATAACACCATAAATTACCCTGGTTTTCAGCCTGAATAAACATTTCTCATCCACCCTCCAGACTGTTTTTAAGTTATCGAGACTTGGTCATGTGCAGTTGAGCATTTAACTTTTTAAACATTAATGGCACTGAAAATGAAATGAGATTTACAGATCAAGGCACGAGTTGGAACTTGCAAGCACTGATTATGTAATTAAGCAAATGATTTTTTATTTATCCTATTGAAAATCCAGAGGCCGTAAGTTGTGCTGCCTGTCTACCATGATTTTCAACTACATAAAAAAGCTTTACAAAAATTAAACATACATATTCATATTGTTTTGTTTTAGGTCCAATTCTGCTATTAGATCTTGTATTTTGTGCAACTTGTAGATTTAGTACCTATATTTTGATTTGATCAAATTTAATTTAAAATTTTATTTCTGAATAATTGATAGCATTTAAATCTATTTGGTTAATTTATGCTATTAGTCTTGTATTATATAAAAAGTTATAGATTTAGTTCATGTTCTCCAATTGGATCATTGTTATTCACTATATTTTTTTAATTTGATTAAATCTATTAACTAATTTTCTTTGTGAGTAATATATGGAAATAATAAGTTGACATAACATTCCACATGTAATAAGTTTGATGTATTCAAATAGAAAAAATAATAGAACTTAACTTAATAAATTTAACAGTTACCATTTTATCACAACTAAAATTTTTAAATTCTAAAAGACAAGGACTAAAAATAACTAAATTAAAATACAAATTTTAAACCCAAAACTTATTCAAACTAAAATGTGTAATAGAAGAATTTCACCTTTATTTTACTTGACTGGCTGGTCATTTCTCCTCCCACAAATTTTTATTTTATATTTTCTATTTGGCGAGTCTTGTTCTACGCACTAATGGAGCACTTTTGGTTTATGATCTCATTAAATTACTATTATTTCTTCTATTATTCAACTAAGGCTTAGATGTCATTGCTTGTCAAACCCTCAACTTAGATAAAAAGTTCAATCACTTTGTGCTTTGTTTCCTAACCCTATTTTTGTTTGTCTTTGCTTCAGAAACAAGGCTTTAATGCTAGAGGCTGGAATACTATCAAAATTACCAAAAGATATTAACGTTGTAGATGAACAAACAAGGCAGGAATTTGCAGAACTGTTATTATCCTTATCTTCTATATCAAATACGGATTTCTGTCCGAACAAGCCGGAGATCCTCCAGTTTCTGATTGGCATACTTGAGTCACCTTGTAGCTTTGAAACAAAGGAACTTTGTTTAGGTGTATTATATAACTTGTCTGCTGTGTTAGAGAATGCTGGAGCTTTAGTATCTAATGGAGTCGTCCACACGCTTTTGAACCTATCTTCTTCGTTCAAAGAACTTTCAGAGAAAGCGCTTGCAGCGTTAGGTCATTTGGTGGTGACATTAATGGGGAAAAAGGCAATGGAAGATAGTTCAATAGTACCGCAAAGCTTGATCGAGATTCTAACATGGGAGGATAAACCCAAATGCATAGAATTATCGGCTTACATTCTAATGATTTTAGCTCATCAAAGCTCGACTCAAAGGGATAAAATGTCAAAGGCAGGGATCGTTCCTGTACTCGTTGAATTGTCCTTAATGGGAAGCCTTTTAGCTCAAAAGAGAGCAATGAAATTGTTGCAGTGGTTTAAAGATGAAAGGCAAGCAAAGATGGGACCTCATTCAGGACCACAGACAGGAAGGGTTCCATTAGGTTCACCATTGCATCCAAAGGAGGCTCAAGAAGGGAAGAAAATGATGAAAAATTTGGTGAAGCAAAGTCTTCATAAGAATATGGAAATGATTACTCGAAGAGCAAATGCTGGTGGTGGAGGTGTTGATTCATCTAATCTCAAATCATTGGTTTCTAAAAGCTTGACTTTCTAAGTTTTCTTTTTAGTCATCAAAATTTTGTTTTGGGAACGCAATTCTTTGAAAATGGAATGTGATTATGACACTATTTCTTAAAGTTGGAGACTGTGTAGATAGAGTATTCATTAAATCGAAATCATCAATGAAACAACTGATTAAAAGTTATTGAGGTATCTCTTTTTTAATATATGTACAAATAAGTTGAAAAAAATCATTTTTTATTTTCCGGAAACTTATCTTCATAATTTTTATCGCTAAAAATTGTTGTTTAGCAGACACTAAAAAAATCTGCACAAGATGAATAATCCGATCAACAAGAGGATAATTCCTAAAGAAAATAAATTATAAATGATCAGATCATTATAGAGGGACTAAATCCTAAAGAAATACATATATAGCGACCTTTCACAAAATTTTACCTATTTCTGCTATATTCTTTTTGGTACATTATTTCTGTTCTTCACGAGTTCGGGGTTTGGACTAACTGAACAAGGGTTTAATCAGAATCTTTCCTTCTTCGATTTTTTCGTAGCTTTCGACGCTTAAGAGAAGTCTGTAAGTCTGTTAAAAAAAGTAGAATTTTTATTCTTTTTTCTCTTTCATAGTTTAGTTTTCTTTTGAAGTTCATGTCAAGTTTTAGTTTATAATTTAGTAAGAAGTCTCAGAGGTTGTTTACATTGGTCATCTAAACTTTGTTTTGCTTTTAATCATCTAATAATCTAACAGTTTACTGATAAAAGGTATTTTTGCTTGTTGATCATCTGGGTTTTCCCTTTTTCTTTTAAATTTTCTGCTTCTGCATAATGATTATATGATTCTTTTTATACATTTTTTCTTATTTCAGAGTATGAAATTCTTTTTCTTTGGCTTAAGTTTGTTATATATATATGTATATATATATATTCTATATATGTTCTCTGTTCTGGTTGTGAAGAAGACTTATTTCTCTTGGATTTGGACATGGACAATCTCAGCTTGTTTATTGCTTGTCTCATTATATTCTGGGGTTAAATTTTGAAGTTGTGATGGTCAAATCTAGATTGATGCTTACAACTTTGAACAGTTGGGTTCACTCTTCCTCTTGAGTTCTTAAAATCTCTGAAGCAGTCCCTCTGTATTTGACTGTCTGTTAGACTTTTACCTACTTGAGATACTTAAACTGGGAATAAAATAGATTTCACTGCCTGTAAAATTTTCGAAGCTCTACGACCATTGGTTCCATTCAGTTCTAGATGTTGCAACTCGAAGCAAAAACTTCAATGCTTTTGACTGCTACACCACAATTTTGGGGACTTGTCTACATGTTCATTTTTTGCTTTTGTGATTTCAGCCTGTTTTTGCTGAAATTTTATTTGCTTTCGTGGACTTGAACTATGATCACAAGCATTGCTGGAAATATGATGTTGTATAGCATGTTTCTGGGAAATTAAGTTTGGTCTAGTCGTTCCTTGTTTGTACTTGGATGTCGAGTTTCACTAACGTAAGTCTTGAACCAGGGTATTCTGCAGTTAATGTAACACCCTAGTGGATTAAACCTGTTTCTGTGTCTGAAAAGTGAACTAAGTCATCCATGTTTCAATTCAATATGGATAGCAAATTTAAAGGCATAGTTTGGGTTGGTAACATTTATCAGAGGTTTGAAGCTTTGTGCTTGGAGATGGATGATATGGTCTGCCAGGTATTGTTTACCATTCATCCTTTTACTCTTGTAAAGCTAGAATATGAACACTTTTACTGCTTCTATATGCGTAAATGAAGTTCGGTATTGGCACCTTTATTTTCTGTATCTTAATGAAATTTTCCAATGCTTCTAATATCTCATAATTTTGATGTTAGGAAACATTCCAATACGTTGAAGACCAGTTGCAGACTGTGGGAGCTAATGTTAGGCAATTCTGTACAGAACTAATGCAAGAAGTGCTCCCTTCATCTCCTACCAATTCGAAGGAAGAACTTAACTTGTCTCTATTGCAAAATGCTGCTGTCACAGCCAATAAAGATTCAAACATAAATGTTAATAAAGATTGCATTCAGAAAGAACTGATCCATGTCAAATATATTAAAAATATACATTTAGGTTCATCTTCAGGGCAAAGCACAGAGAATGAGCGTGGCTTGGCTCAAGCATGCAAGAATGAAGCTCATGACACTGATTCTACTCTAGATGACGCCTTATTAGAATCAAAGGGTAGGTATTCATTCTGTTGGTATGATATATACATCTATCCTTATTTTTTTTGTCTTTCTAAAATGGTCTCCGCATTAGATTAAAATAACCAGTTGCATTCGGTTGTGGAATCAAAGGATTAGTTAAAGTAATGAGATTAAGTGATTTTGTTGCAGCTGTTCTGAAATTGGAACTAGAAACTGTTCCAGCTCCTGTTCCATCGCTTAATAAGGTGAAGCTTGAAGAAAGCTGGATTCTGGTGGACAGCAGTGAGCTTCATTCTCTTTCTAATGAATTACAAGAACGCCGATCATTCAAGGTAGGATACTCTCACCCTCCATCGTATATTTTGGTAAAAATTCAGGCGCCTCACGGATGTTTAGCTTGACATGAACAACCTCTTTCAGGAATGCTTAGTTGTTGTTTTGTGGGACAGGAGAAGTTTCAGGAGGCTTTTTCTTTGAAGTCAAGGTTATGGAAGCCTGATGATGAGCAGCATCGAAACAGTGTTGAGCAATCCAGTGAAAGCAACAAATCTGAGTCACAAGAAATGGGATTTTCCGAATCGGATTGGGAGATTATTTAAATAAAGTTAAAATGGATTTTAGAATAAGACAGGACATTTACATGGTTTGAAAAAATGGAGAGAACTAGGCAGTCTAGTAGGCATGATTTGATGGAGAGTTGTTGTCTAAATTGCAGTGTTTCCTTGTATTAATCAGATAACATTAGTATTAATTTCATCTTTTAATTACAAACAAAGCATTAATTAACGTGCAAAAACTCATTGGTTGTCTCCTGTTCTAATCGCGTATCCACCAAATTCCATGAACGGTCCGCAAAAGCTCGAAGGATTATATAATAAAAAATATATAATTTTTAAGTTTTATACTCCTTTTTTGTTCACAAAAAATAGGAAATAAAATAAAATATAAAAGGTGAAAAGTTATTTACAGAAAAGGGAAAATATTGGAAATAGCGGGAATATGGCGGACACTTACAGTTTGATAGGAGGCTTTTACTCTAAACCCTCTCCCCCTCTGCCTTCTTTTTTTCTCAAAACCCCAAAATTACCCCTCCATTTTCCATCTAAATCCATGGCTGCCCACTTTCATTGCTCCTCTAACCCTCGACCTTCCCAGCCCTCCTTACTCGTTTTCTCAGGTACTCTTTTCTCCTCGCTTTGATTGATAAATATTTCAAATTTGATTAAAAAGTCCTAACGTGGATTCGTTTATGGTGGTTCTAGGTGGGACGGCATTTAATGGCGTTGTAGAAGAGCTTAAGAAGTTAACAGTTCGCGTTGCCCATGTTCTTCCTGTTTCTGATGATGGAGGAAGTACTGCCGAGATTGTTCGAGTTCTCGGTAAATATTTTACGCATTTCTAACGCGAAATCTGATATCATTAGTTTGTCAATTATCAGAAGACAACTCTCAGTTGACATAGGAAACTTTAGTTGTTGAAGTTAAGTCTTGAAATAAACGAAAGAATTTTGCCTGCACTTGAATTGTTTAATCAGATGGCCTTTATTTTTATTAGATTGTGTCTTGGTTCTTATAATGATTTGGAAATTTCCTTTGATGTGAGATAAAATAATGTCGCTGAGTTGATAATGTTTAGGTGGTCCTGCTGTTGGGGACATAAGGTCAAGATGTTTGAGATTGGCTGATGAAAGCACTTCCGAGGCTCTGGCTGTCCGAAGATTGCTTGGTCATCGTTTGCCTATAAATCCACAGCAAGCCAAGTCGGAATGGTAGTGTTTTCCCCTGATAATTTTACTGTAACACTTTCATTTCAGCACATTTGATTAAGTCATTTAGATGGTCTTTTCTCTCTTGTTCAGCTAGTTTTGGTTACTTGATTGCTGCAATTCTTTTTCGTTCATGCTATTTTCAACTCCATTTTGTTGATTTTTTTTTCTACTCTTGTACACGGGCATCCATACATAAATAAATGCACTTATAAAGAGGCACTTGCATGCAAAGCTGCTTAAGAGTCACAGGATGATTCCAATAGAACATTACTTTTAAACTTCATTCTAAACCTACATATGGAAATTTCAGTACAAAATTGACAATTCTGTTTCTAGATTTATCTTATCCGGATTTCTTATGACTTACAAATATATAGGTTCCTTAGTGTTAGAATTAACTGTCAATTATCCACTCTTAACTCCTATTGTTTTGGATGTTTGCTTTCTGAAATTTTCCATTTACTTTCTAGGTGGTAAATATGGTGGGAGTATTAAGTAACAGTGTGCTGAGTTGAGAATTTGACAGGTATAAAATTTTGGAAGGAGAACATTCACTATGGGAAGGTGTATCAAAACCATACAGGGAAACTATTCGAGCATTTCTGGCTTACTTTCAGAATGAGGTTGGGTTATGTTGTATATTGTTCAATATCTGATTTCATACCATTTTTTCTATTCTTCCTTCTATCAAACAGAAATGCTTTTTTTGCTGTCTTTGCCAGATACAAGGGACATTTCTCTATCAAATAGTACTTAACTGATAATCACATTTTATGTGTCCTGTAATATGCTCCTAATCCAATTTTTATCACACAATGGTTGGAATGGAAATTAATATATGATATCCTTGAATACAGATTCTGAGAAGGCCTAATGAATCGTTCTGTTTCAGTAATGGAAGGTACTTTGTTTTGTTATACTTATGCTTTAGCAAGGTTTCTGTTTTCAGTTCATTGAAAGACTAGTTGCTCCTTCTGGAATTTCCATGCCTAAAGTATTCATGCACTGTGAAGCATTTGTTATTATTAAGTCTGATCATGGTAACTGGTATAGAATGTCATTTCTATGACTCTCGTCTTCATTTTAGGTTTTGAATTTGATTAACATTTAAGTACTACTTTATATTTGGTTCCGTATTTTCCTTTTGTTACACTAGAAGCTAGCTCATTCTTTATTTCTTTACTGTTATTTGTCTCTTCCTGGGCATGGTAATGTTGATTCGTTTCAAGAGTACTAGTTCTCATATATATATATATATATGTAACTAGTATTTTTGCAGACATTATTACAATCTCAGTGACAATTTTTTTTTTTGGGGATTGCAGCATTGGGAATTTTTTCTTTGCAGGAGCACGTATATTTTTTCAGTCCTTAGATGCTGCAATTTTTTTGTTTTCACGTGTTTCAGATATTCCCGCAGAAAGTTTGGTCCTCCCAGTCATTTCGACCAATGACAGGCTCACTTTAGGATGTGAATTATGGGTACATATGACATATCTAGCAAATTATTTAAGTCCCACTGGACCCGTAGTTGGTAGTTCATTGACCAGATGTGATCTTATCTGATTTATTCTGGTATTATTGGCCAATTAGGTTTGATATGGGTCTCCATGACTGAATAACTTAAGAATGCATCCTTGATTGGGATGACATGTTAAAGAGTATTTGTCCATTTGAAGGATTAAAACCAATATATTTTTACTTGTCATATGCAGGATGGGACAATCATACGAGGCCAGAATGAAATTTCCCATCCAACCAACATCATTGGACCAGTAGATAAGGTTTGCCGAGTTTAGTTCATGATGAAAAGCCTGTGATGATGATAAAGTCATAATGGTGTGGATGAACTGTTGCATTCCAAATTTAACTTTCACAAATAAGACATGATAAGAAGACTGGCAATCAGTGCAATGCCTTGTTTCTTATATTCTCTTTGATTTTAAATCTCAAAGATGCTAGGGTTATAATGGTTGAAAAGTGAAAACCTATTGACCTTGAGGCTAAAGCATGTTTTATCACTGTGTGTGCTTTGGACTTTGTGGGATGGAGTGGAGAGGGAGGACTAAGGGAAGTTTGGAGTTCTTAATGCTGTTCTGTGTCTGGCATGAGAAGTGAAACCAGAAATATTGTCTGATCCGGATTTGTGATTACATAATTCAGTTTTACTTGAGATGAACGTTAGTTGTTTCTGAATGAGGAAAATTTCTGCTAATGATGTTAAATTTTGACACTTGTTAGTTCATGCTTTGAAAGCGGTCATGCACCTCCTTCAAACTGAAACCAATGTTCCATTAATAAACGGTTAATGTGTAAGTTTTCTACTGAGCTTTTGGTTAAGTTTCAGATTCATCAATTGCTAATTCTACATATAGGGAAGATCATCAGTTCCAGCTCTTCCTTCAAGAATAAAAAGGGTATTCTACATGTCAAGTGAGGGAACAAATTCACTGCATGAGGTAAATGATAGACCTTTTAGTTTATGCTTCTTTTTACATGGAATAAGATAAGGTCCCCCCCCCCACCAATTCATGGCCTTCCTGTGTCCCTACTATAACTTTGCCAACTTTTACGTTGCATAGATTTTAATATCCATCGTTAAACTTGCAAATTTATTTTTCTCAAAACATGATTTCAAATTCTACTGGACCAGGTCTTTCCAACTGTAAACCAAGCTGTTCTGGATCAGTTGTCAAATGTGGACTGTATAGTTTATGCTATGGGGTCTCTCTTCAGTTCCCTATGCCCATCATTGGTAACATTTTTCAATTATTTAATATCTAACAAGGACATCTACATACCTTTTTAATATGCAATAGACTTTTATACATGCAAAGACATACACATCCAACTGTAACTTACATAAGTTCTTGAATGTACAAAAACAAAACATGTGATTCAAAGTTGCCACATGATTCAGCTGCTGCTAAAGATACTGATAAATTTGTTGGTGCCTTCTGTCTTTTATTAAACATTGTCACCGTTATTATGGAAACAATTAGTGAATGACGCTATTGTCATTAGGGGAAATTCAAGTGGGATTTGTTGCCCTTTAGCAATATTTTTATTACATTTTCATGTGGGAACATTAAATGGGCAGATGTCTCTTTTCCTGTCTAAATTTTATTGGCATGTCAAATAAGAAAGAAAACAACTTTTTCAATGGGATATCAGGTGCCACATTGACTGAATGTTTTGTTACAGGTTAGAATATTGAAGATATTCATCTGAACTTTTGCTTTTATCTGTTTCATTAGCAAACATTTTGTAGTTATTTTATTTCTTGAGAAATTTCTGACCTAAATCAATATCTTTTGACCTTTTTTTGAACTGTTAGTATATCGTTTGTCATTCTTTATAACTTACCTGTAGGTCTTACTCGGCATTGGGGAGATAATTTCTTCTAGGTCCTGTCCTAAGGTATCAACCTAATGAAGCCATAAAGACATGTTATTCAATGCAAGACGTTGCCTAGACAAATTTGTATTATATTATACTGCTTCACTGTGTAGTCAAAGCTTTCTGGTTCACTTTGGATAGATATATTGAACTGATTTGGCTCCTTCCACTATTAGGTACTTCTGTTGAATGGTTCTCATGATCGAGAGACAAGTGGCTTCTCTGCATCATCCTTTGTTACTGCTATTACAGATGCTCTGAATCGTACTTATGGAAATTCTCATAATTGTTTAAGAAACCTTGTGAGTGAATAAATTTAGTTACAGTTGATAACTTACTCTGCATAGGTTATGATGACTGCGTTATTGATCTTATTAGTGCAATCTACAAATATATAAGTTCTGTTGAAATTAGCTTTGAGCTTTTTCAATTATCTATCTTGAATTTGAAAACATTTTCCTTAATTAAAGACTGAAGTATAGACACAGAGAAGACTCAAGAATGAGTAATTCTCTTGTGCCAAAAAAAAACAGAAAGAAAGAAAGGAAAACAGAAAGAAGATACTCTCATTTATTGTAGTTCATGTCTTTGTGCAGCCAAGTCAGTATATCAATACCCTTCTGGTGCCCAAAGATGGTGAAATTCCCATAGACATCCAAAGTTTATCTTCACAAGGAATCTTTGACGTGGTATGTTTGCATATAACCATATCTCCATTCTTATTAAACTAAATTTCTCACAGCTGCTAAGGTTAACTGACTCATATGATCACTCAGAGTTGGTTCTATTAAGCCAGTTTATTTGGAGGAGAACCAGTCCTAGAACTAGAAAGTTCCCTACAATTTCCTTGAGTTCCCTATGGAAGCCAGTTCACTATCTGCTACTTCCATCCAAACCCCAATCTCCTCATTTTAACCAGGAAGCTATTTGGCACCTTATTAATGACCATGTTTTTGTCTCCAAAATGGGCTCTGTTGAAATACATGTATTGGGTTAGATCTTTCCTTTCCTATCTCATGCAAACAATCTTGATTAGTTTTACAATCCATAGACTTGAGTGTTCTTGTTAACGAGGAAAAAGTAGTCTACCAATGTGGTAATCTCCTATGTATTTATATTCGAACATTAAGTAATACAAATGACTAAGGTACTCGATAACTAAACAGTTTACAGTTCTATATTGAAACTCCTTTTTAACCACTAATTCTATATGATGTGATAACAAGCTGCATAACTTTGGTTCTCTGCAGGTCATTGTTAACTCCATACATGACCCAAAAGTGGGCACAATTTTTGATCCAGTCTCATTGATAAATGCTCTTGGCAATGTGGTGAGTAGATATATGAGGACAAAGGATTAATTAAAACTCGAACGTATAATTGGTTTCACGAAGAGCAGCATACTTTTGTGAGTCTAGAAATCATTCTATCGGATTCATCTGAAGTATGTAGAATGTGAAAATTATACTTCCAACAACCTATGTCAAATAACTTTCACATGCCTTCCACCCCCCCCTCCCTCAAATCTAAATGTGCAATTTCTCTTCTTACTGAGATTAATATTTCTAAGATGGGTTATCAACAGTTGGAATCTTCCATTGCTGTATTTATTGAAATGTAATTACTAAGTCAAGATATTTGCATATGTTGTGACATTGAATTTTAATAATAAAAAAATAATTTCAAATAATGCCATTGTATTTTCTAAATTTCACTGAATGAAATGAATACATAAGTTAGGTATCAAGTTGGTAATGAGAGCTTTACTCAATGGAAAGGTGGTTGATGCTTTGGTAATTTTGAGATTTTATGATTGAGTTTAATTCTATGTAAATGTGTGTAGTTAATTTAAAATTATTTAATTAATGAATTAGGTATTTAGTTCAGTGCTTGTAGAACTGTTGGTATAGTTGCAACATAAAAAAACATCTAGTGTAAATGTGTATAGTTAGTTTAAGATTAAGGTTAAATCACTTTATTGGAGTTTGAACTTCACAATATTTATCAGGCTTAAACCTTTTTCTTTGTCCAAGTTAAGTATTGAAATTCGCAACATTTCTTAGGGCTTGATCTTTTTTTTTTCTAAATTAGGCTTTGAACTTGAGAATTGTTCTCAAATAGGGTTTGATTTTTTTTTGCCCAAGTTAGTCTTTGAAAATTTTAAAGCTCAACCCCAATGTGGGCACAACTATCAAGTACAGGGACTTAGACAAAAAATTTAAGCCTTAAGCTCCGTTTATTTCATTGAAAATGGTTTTTGAAAAATGATTTTTGAAAAACTAACTTACTTTTTTTGAAAAAGTTAATATTTTTTTGTATTTGGATGAATTTATGCAAAATATTTTTCTATTATAAAAATTGTTTTCAATGAAACATACATACATTAGAGATTTTATTATCTTTTTATTGTTTAATTAAGTTTATTTTATAGCTATAAATTTATATTTTACATTGTTCTTTGTAAAGCAAATTCGATATAAATATATTTGTTATAAAATATTATAATGCAATTTCCTTTTCACAATCGATATTTGTTTTATAATAAGAAAATATTTGTAATAATCAATGTCATATATAAACTTAATAATAAATAATTCTTAATTAAAACTTAATCTAAATTACATAAATTACATATATGAGAGTACATATTGACACTTAGAATTGTAAGGGATAAATGAAGCTAAGCATTATTTAAACAAATAATCATATTTATATAATTAAAATATTCATATTTTTATACTAGGTTAAAATCTGTCATAAGTCATTGTGCTCTTCATAAATTTGAAATTTAGTCCATGTACTTTTATATTCGGGTTAGTCCTACTTTTTAGATATCAAAATTTAGGCTTAGTTGTTAGCATTATTAAAAATAATTTGTTAAATTAATTTTAATTATAACGTCTTTTTTTAGTTATACGAATACCAAGTAACTTTATTTATTTAAAAACTGTTTCATTAACAAAATTGAACGAAAATTTTTAATAATGTTAACAATTAGACTTGATTTTCAAATCTGAAAAGTAGGACTAAATTCTTGAAAATAAAAGTACAGGGACTAAATTCCAAAGTTGTGAAGAGTACATAGACTTATGGTATATTTTAACCTTTATACTACAAAACATGAATACTTTTCAATAATACATAAAGAATATTATTTAAATTATTATTTTTAAAATTTATTATTAAAATAAAAGTGAAATATTAAATAATTTATTAAAATAATAAATTATATTAATAATTCATTATACGATTAGATATAAATAATTAAATATGCATGTTTAATAATATTGAAAAATATAATATTTTATATTAACATTTTATTAATATTAAATACTTTTAAAAATTAAAAAAAACATTTTTAATATAATAATATTAAGCTTGAGTTAATTTTTATATTAAAAATAAAATCACCCATAAAGAACTATTTTTTAGAAAATAACTTGCGCTTTTTAAAAGGTAAGTCATCCTATAGGATAAATGATTATTTTTCGTTAACCAAACTATTTTCCATTAAACAAATACAGGAAAATGCAAAAAACATTTTTACGAAACCATTTTAAGTAAAATAAACAGAGCCTAAAATGAAAATAATTACCTAGTTCAAGTCTAATGAGAAAACAACTGACAAGTTCAAATCCTAATACGAGAATAATTATTATGTTTAGACCAGACCCTAAATAATAACTTAATCTTAAAATTAATTAATTATTGAATTAGTTATTCAATTTATTACTTATCAAAGTTTTGGATATAGTTAAATCTTAAAAAAATATCCCAAGAACAACATTCAAACTTATTCTTCGAGTATTTCATTTTTGTCGTTCTTCTGCTTTGAACATTTCACTTTCATTTTATTTGTGGACTCATTTGGCAGACAAGTAGTTTTTATGCTTTGAACTGTAGTAGTGAATCTCATCTAGAAGTTATTGCGCCATTTCTTTTGACAGCCATGAAAGTGACCATAATAATTTAGCATCAGAAAAGAAAAAGAAAAATCCATGAAGGTGGACATGATAAGCACCTCTGACCATTGTTTACCAGAGAATATTATATATATATATATATAACATCTGTTCTTGCATAAAATGATTTGCTGCAACTTGTCGTTATATGGGGTGACATTATTTGAGCAAATGATGTTCCTTTCATTTCTTCAATTAATCAATGATTTCATTCAAAGGTCGTTATAGTCAATCGTTGGAGTTGAATTTTCTTAGAATGTAATAATGTGATGTAAAGGACAAATTCCCAAGTGCACACGGTTAGAATGTAGTTAGGACGGCCATGCACGAGTGGAATCTATGAAGCTTGATAGGTAGTATTTGGACGGATATAGTAATGGGAAGAAAATTCCACATTCCCGTTTTAATTATTCTGCCATGTCCTGCTCATTGAATAAGGTACCATCATATGTATGGAATTGGTGACCATCTTATTTTGTTGTCTTTGAGGTTGCTACATATGCTTTATTTGGTAAAATAGTTATAAGGGGTAGGGGTAATTAAAATTTGATTTAATTTAAAAAATTAAATTTTGAGTTAATTGAATTGAGTTATTTGAGTCAATTCAAATAAATAATTTAAGTTTCGAATTGGACTCCAGCTGAATTTTACAATTTCGATAACTCAAATAATTCAAATAATACATTGGTATAAATACTTATTGGTTTCTGTCAATTTTGAAAATAAACAAACTGGTCACTCTCAACAAAAATTACAAAAATAAATTCTAAATAATCTTCAAAAATTCAAAATATTTACAAAATTTTAAAATTTTATATTTTTTAAAATTATAAAAATTATAAAAAAATTCTAGAGAACATGTAAAAAAACTTCAAATTTTAAAATTTTCTAAAATAATAATTTTGAGGACTTAAATAAGTTAATTACTTATTCAAGTTTATCATACCGAAGTTTTTTTTTCTTAGATTGTTTTGAAAATGTTTTGAAATATATTTTGTTTCAAATTCATATGCTCTAATGTAAAATTAGTTATACTGTAACAAAATTTTAATTTAACATATTTAATTTTTAATTTAACTTAAATAATTTTACGACTCGACTTAACTTGAATTTCATCTCACTCTATTTAATTTAAAAAGATTCAAATAGAATTAATATAATAAAATAAAATTTATTAATTCGATTAACTTAAATTTTTTCACTTGATTCCTTAGAGGTGCATTCGTGATCAGATGTCGCGATTTGGGGTCAACAGTCAAAGTTACGTATTCAAAGGTGTAATAGTATGTAGACAACTCTCGCACGTCTAGATTATACTTTTACGGTCAAGTTTGTCTTCGAGCATCTTATTTTTGTACATTATTTGTCATTGATGGAAAAGTAACGTGTTAATAAGTTATTTGTTTAAGACAGATATTTTAATTATTATTTATTAGTAATTAATTTTTCTAAAATATAATTATATTTGGTAAACGAATTTAATCCAAATAAATTAAAGGTATTTTCTGAGGGTAGTACATATGATAAAATAATTAGACGAACACTTTATGAGTGACTTTCGTAATGATATATAATAAGAAGAGTTCAGCCATAGTATTTTAATAGAATGACTCTATGACTAAATAAAATTGTAATTAATAGGCAAAAATTTAAAACTTAATTACAAATTATTTGAGTCCTAATTATCTATGTTCAATCAATTCATCTATTAGCTCGGTATAACATTGATGGTTTGTATTTGAATAGATGAGATGAATAAATGAAAACGACGAATTAGATAAATAGACCGCATGTGCCACTATCTGCACTAAATGCACTTTCTCACTATAATCAAGAGATGACTTAGAGATTAAATTAAATTTTTTGAATTATTATTTAGTTGATTGAAATTAAATAATTGAAGCTCAAAGTTGAAATTAAATTAATTAATCATTGCAATTTTTTTGAACAAGTTAATTAAATATATTTACTTATAGGTTCTAGTATAATAAAGTTGTCATGATTTTAATGAAGTTAAAATTGAGTTGGGAAAATAATTTTAATTAATTAAATGAATAATAGTTTAGGAATAACAAATTTGTTTATTGAGATGTTTAAATTATATGAGTTGATTTAAAAGACCAAAGTACACAATATATAAAAAAGCCTAATAAGACCCGGTACCCATGGGCGACAACCCTAGTTCCAAATAGGGGTGTGTCCCCCACCTCCCCTAGTCTTAATAGGACTATGTATTTTTCTATTAAAATATTATTAATTGAATTCTTTTTGTTCAACTAAAACTCGTAATTTTCTATTGGCTAGGTCAAAAACACCATCGTATAAAGTGTCGATATTTTGTCAAAATTCAGTGAAAAATATTATTCTAAATAAACTTTAACTTTTGAGAGAGTTCGTCTTTCTAGTTCTAGCCTTTAAGAGATATTGATATTCTCACCGAGTATCAATAATTTTTTATAAGTGTTGTCCAGTTCGTGAGTTAGAGCCTATACTTTAAGCAAATTAAGGTTTGAGAATAGTGGAGAAGATTGTGTTGATCGAAAACTCGGAATATTCTTTATTGCCTTTTTCAAGACACAGGTACAAATTTGGTTAAGAGCTTATTGCTAAAATAACTTAACCACTCAGTTTTAGAAAATTTTATATTTTCCCTTTTGTCGCAAAATTGTTTTGTAAACCAAATTTTTTAACAAAATGAACATGATGGATAAAAATATATATTTTAATATATATATATATATATGAATTTGAAAAAGAAAGATGTTTAAAATTTTAAATTATGTCTATTCTTACCACTTTGGTGGATATTTTTAATCAATTAATACTTATTTAAATTTAAAAAAAATTGTTTTAATTTATATTGGTCATAATATAAATTTTCATGTAATGTATCAAATTTCCAAATAAATGATTGAAGATACGAAACATTTGTTACTTTTTTGAATTATAAATTTCTTATAATGTAGAAAAATTTGTACCAAACTTTTATTAGATAAATATAATATATTAAAATAAATACTCACAATTAAGTAAAAAAAAACTAGTTAAGAACCTATATCTATACATATCTATATTATTATTTAAAGTTTTGGTTGATGTCATCTTCAACCTAGTCCCAAATCAATTGTGAATTTTTCAAAAACAACAAATATAATTTTAAGTATATTTTTATCTTTTTAGATATATTTTAGCAAAGTACATAAATATGATAAGATTTGATCCCAACACCTGAATTTTTTTTTAAAATTTTATTATTCGTGTAGGGTTTCTTATATGTTAACAATATAGTAAAAAATTATTACAACTTATTTATTTTCTTTTAAAAATGTTTCTTAAAGTAAAGAATATGCTTCACTTCACTAATTCCTCTTTAAAATTTCTTATTATAGTTTTTTTGAAAAAAAAAAGATTATTTAACTTCTTTGAACTCAAATTATTTATTGTACTGGCTATTATTCTTATTCTTCCGACCCAATTGAAAATGGAAATGGAAGGTGAGGCATGATGAGTTAGATTACTCATTCAACTTCAATTTCAAATAATCAATAATATTACATGAAAATTAAATATACATATAAATTTTTTAAAAATATATGTTAATCTTGAGTTTTTAAAGTTTTCTCTGAAACTTGTGAAAGTGTACAGTATGGAACTTCCAAGTTGCGTGTTTCTGCCGAATCTTCTACCGTAACTGATGTTTCTTATGAGCTTGACCTTCAGTTACAAGGTTCTAGAGTTGGTGCCATAATTAATACTTTGTGGTTAGCTTCCCAGCTTTCACCAACAATTCAGTTTGCTGCACGTGATGATGATATTATTTTTGCTGAAATTAAGGACGAGAATTGGGTGTTTGAGGGGCTTCCTCCACGTCTATTCCTATCTCATTGTGATGATATTTGTACTTTTTGAATTTTCAATCCATAAATTATGTGAGTATTGTTATTTAAATCTGAATTTAAATTAAATATAATTAATTTTCAAATATTTAAACCTATCAAACATTCAAATTTAATATTTTCAATCATAATGTCGAATTTTTAAATCTGTAAAAATACTAATTTATATCCAAAAAATAATATAAAATAAAACAAAAAAATAACAATTTTAAATAAAATTTATTAATAGTTAACAACACATAATACAAATTACCAAAAGTATTTAATTAATAATTCAAACAAATTAAAATAGAAAATTTCACGTTAAGCATAAGAATTCTAAACAAATTAAAACTTCTATAACAATCATAAATAACTTAATTACTTAACCCTAATTATAGGGTTAATAACTATTTGGTACTTATATTTCGATTGAATATTCAATTTCGTACCTGATTTTGATTTTGGCTTTAATACCTGAGTTTTTTTGTTTTTCAAATTGATATTTAATTATTTCTTTATCCCCTACATTTTACACCTGCACTCGTCCTGATGTTCAGTAGGAATAGGAGATGATATTGAAACACAAGTATAACAAAAATCTCAAAGATATTTAAGAAAGTAATCTTTTAAAGCAATTTAACACAATCTCCCCCTTCAAGTACAAATAATTTTCAAGGCTTTGAAAACATTCTAACATCATTTAAAAATTTCATGTAAATTGGAGATATTCATAATCAAATACAAACTTTAAGAAGCTCAAAACGATCAAAATAATGCAATAGACATTATCCAAGGGCAAAGTATTGGTACTTTGGCCTGGAACTGTAGTTTTTTTTGGCTACTATCCAACATGTTTCAATACCACTACACCAAAACAGGTTTTTAGCGGCGTATTTTGTGGCGTTTGGACAACAAACGCCGCTAAAAATCGAACACTAGCGGCGCATATACAAAAACACCGCTAAAGATCAAGAATTAGCGGCGCATTTAGGAAAACGCCGCTAATAATAAGCATTAGCGGCGATTTATGAAAAGCGCCGCAAAAAACATAAGGCCAACGACGCCGTTTACTGAGTTTTTGGACCTGTAGCAGCGTTTTTAGAAAAACGCCGCTAATGCTCGGGAGACTTAATGACGATTTCTAAAAAGTGCCGCAAAAAACCTAAGGCCAACGACGTCGTTTCTGCGTTTTTGTCCCTGTTGCGGCGTTTTTTGAAAAGCGCCGCTAATGCTCCTGCCTTTAGCGGCGTTTTTCAAAAAACGCCGCTAATGATCTTGTCTTTAGCGGCGTTTTCTGAAAAGCGCCGCAAAAAAACCTAAGGCCAACGACGCTGTTTTCTGTGTTTTTGGGCCTTTAGCGGCGTTTTGTGAAAAGCGTCGCTAATGATCCGGCCGTTAGCGGCGTTTTTGAGGAAGCGCCGCTAATAGTAATAAAAAACCATTCCAATTATCTCATGATTTGATATATATTTTTTATTATAAGATGAATATTTCGTTGTATTTATTATATATTGGTCAAATTTACATTTAAATGATAACAAACAATATTAATGTTTAATACAAAATGTTTTTATTCAAGAGAAGTCCTAACTCCTAACTATTTATTATTATTTTTCAATCACAGTTTATTTAAACTACTTTACTAGAAAAATATATATCTAATTATGATTAAAATAAAATATCATAAAACTTAAATTGTTGTGTTGTAAAGAATAAAAAATAGAATAAATTTTGATATATAGTACTTCGACTAAATTAATAAATCAAAGAAAGTAATATAAAACACCAAATTAATATCGTGATTAATAATATTATATATTATTTAGTCGAGTTAGTACGGATAATGATGAATAAATATGATAATATGCATGGGACATGGCTACATATATAGCTTCCTAAAACGATGTGGAGTGGGCACCAAACTCTAATAATTTTGTAGTCCATACCCCAGTAGAATGGGTTGAAACATCTTTTTCTCTGGATAATGAAATGCAAGTGAGATTCTTAGGGGTTAGGGGTCTAGAGGTTAGATGTTAGGGTTTAAGACTTAGGGTTTAGGGTCTAGATAATTTTTTTAATTTATATTTTAAATGTATGTTCTTATGTACGTAATTGTAAAAGAGATAATAATAAATTTAATAAACTGAAATTATGAGTATATATAGTTGAAATTATGGCTTAAGAGATATATGTTAATATATGTTATATTTAATTACTGAGATTCATACCATTTGATATTATAAGAATCTAAAATATTTGTTTTGTACTACAATAATATTACGATTTGGGATTTTTGGTTTTTGAGTTTGGGGTTTAGTTTTTGGGGTTAGGGTTTGTGGTTTGGGGTTTGGGATTTAGGTTTTTGAGTTTATGGTTTAGTGTTCGAGGTTAGGGGTTTGGAAATTTGAGGGCTAGTTTAGGGTTTAGGGTTTAAGGATAAGTTATGGTATAATATTCGATTTTGGGGTTTGGTTTATGGTTGTTTGTAGTTTTTTGGGTTACGGGTACGGTGTTAGCGTCTAACAGGTCATGGGTCACGGGTCATGAGTTTTAGGGTTTAAATGTGGATATTTTATAATATAATTCGAATTAAATTAAATTTAAATTATCAATTTAATAAATATATATATGAAAAAGGATTAAATCCCAAAAGCTTACATTAAAGATGGTTTTAGGGTTTAAATTGTATTCATTGAAAACAACGCCGTTTCTAGTGGATTTGCATTAGAATTAGTGGCACTAAATGGGAAATGCCGCAATAGATGAAATAATACCGGTGTTTATTATAAAAAAGCCGCAAAATACTGTAAGTTGTGAAGAAAACGGCGCCGTTTTCTTATTACATTTAGTGGCGTTTTAGATAAAACGCAGCAAGTATGTTTTCTTTGTTAAGGAAATGGCATCGTTTTCCATTGTTATTAGTGGCGTTACACCCAAAACGCCGCAAATATATTTTAAAGTTTACAGGAGTTTGAGTTAAATGACTGCATTTGACCTTATATTTAGTGGCGCTTATGTATAAACGCCGCAACAATCCAAATGGTGTTACTGAAAACGGCGCCGTTTACTTAGTTCCTTTTAGTGGCGCTTTCCTTAAACACCGCAAATTTGCATTATAACTTAAGGAAACTGCATCGTTTTCCATTGTTAGTAGTGGCACTTTGCTTAAAACGCCGCAACTTTGTCTTAATTTTAATACAAATGATGCCGTTTTGTATATATTATTCGTGGCGTTTTTTTTAAAACGCCAAGAGGTGTAGTTACTTGATGGGGAAACGATTGCGTTTGGCGATATAGTTAGTGGCGTTTTTTTATAAACGCCACAAATGGGTTAAATATGTTGACGAAAACGGCGTCGTTTGTTTTTTATCATTTTGACCGAAACAAAACCAAATTAATTCCTCGATTCTCCACCCCCCAAATCTCTCATATCCCCCAAATCCCTAAAATTCCCCTAATCCCTAACAGTTCCCCAACATAGTCCAGTACGGCGCCGTTTGCTTTGCTGCATCACAGCCTCCGTGCGTCTCCGGTACCGCAACCATCGGTAAGTTCGGCAACTTCCTTTTTCTTCTTCATGCGTGAATGTTATCTGGAGACTGGAATGCCGATTTAAATTCATTGAATTAAGTGGGGTGAGATTTATCGAGCGGAACCGATTTTCAATCCGATTTGTCTAATTGCGTCCGTATAGTACAGTAACTACACCTGCACGTAGCATATCACCCAAAACCCCCTAAAAACAAAACCCTGTCGACAGGTTTTTTCGCGGTACTCCTCTTTTCCCTTTTTTCTTCTATTTTTTTCTTTTTTTCTTTATAAATTCTCAATACAAGAAAAAAAAAAGAGAAATAGAGACAAGTTTACTTTTGTAGGGAGGTAACTGAGTTTAAAGCGTTTTTTTGAATTTTCCTGTTGTTTAGGAAAGTCAATGTTAGAGAATTTAGATGTATTGAAATGTTTATGGTGATTGGAAACGAATGGACCTTTTAGTTTAATTAATTTATTATTAATTGTTTATTTCTGGTGCTAGTTTGTCAATAAAAATATTGGCAAATTAGAATTTTTTAGCTTAATGAGTGTTTATCATTTGATACATTTGTAGTGAGTTTTAATTATCTTTGTTTGTAATTTACTACATTTATTATAATTGGAAAAAATAGTATAAAATTTAGTAAAATAAATAAAACAGAATAGCTGAATCTTCCTGTCCACATGTCATACTTGTTGCTTGTGTTATGGGGGGATTTGGTTCAGCTTGCAGTCCCCATGTGCTAGTATTTTGCTTTGACGTCAAACTGCATGCCGCCTTCTGTTATCTCTTTTAGGGTTCAACAACCAGTAGAACCCCTTCGGTGGATATTGCTAGTTAAGTTAAAAGCAGAAAAAATGTTAACTTATTAAAGCACTTAGCCAAATTTCAATAATTTTAAAGCAAACGGCCCTTAGTTTAGATTGCTCTCTAATTTAATAAAAGATACACAACTAGTCTCTTAAGGAACTTAGCCAAATTTCATTAGTTTTAAAGTAGGCACCCCTCAATGGATACTATTCATTATATTGTCGGCTCCTTAGGGCACTAGCAAACTATTGTTAAAATTTAAATGCATATACTTCTCAAAAACAATGATTTGTTGTCATTTTGATTTTTGATATGCTTGAGCTTAGGCTGATTTATTTGTTAACTTGTTAGTTCAGTGCAACTATTTACTCTGTCAGTTTTTGTTCAGTACTGCTTATTTATTTATTCGTTATTACTTTTTCAATGTTAAAATTTGACAGCACACATATATGCAGTAAAGGTTTAGTGTTTTAATATTTTCTAAGTATTTGAATTTTTTTTTAAAATCGTTTGTGCATAGATGGCATTCTTTTTTTTTAACATATTGGAGATTTTAAATATTTGGTTCTCATATTGATAAAGTTTTACAAACTGAAAAAATATTTGCTGCTAACTGATCATGGTTCATCTATTGTAGGCAGAATTAATATTTGATGCATCTTAATACATATCTGACCATTGACATCTGGTTTGCTGCCTGTGTTTTGGCCAAACTATTGTTTGGGCAGGTACATAAAAATTCATATACATTTTCCCTTATTTATATGCATTTCCCCAAATTACTTAACAAAATTCATATTTCTGACTACAGTCTGTCTTTGCTGGTGAGAGTGAAGTAGACAAAGTTGAGTGAAATATTAAGGTATGTTTTAGTTCATAACTTAAATTAGATCTAGTTTTATCATGATGATTTTTGAAAAATGTTTCTTTTGCGGCTCTGGTTTTGTATACATGTAATTGGTTTTGGTTGTTTTCCTTTAGCTTATGTTTCATTTTACTTATTTTACAATTGCCATGTACTTTTCTGACTTATGTTTTTTGTTATCATCCATCAACGATTGCTATATATGTTGAGCAAAATAGAAGCAATTTAATAAATTGTACCGAGAATTGGATTAAAATATTTTATTTTCAAATTATTCGAAATTTCGGAACTATACGTTACATTCAATAACAAATTAGTCCACTTTCTTTTCACATTTCAGTCTCATTGATATCAAATATGCTTAATTGTTGTATACATATTATTCTATATCGCAAGTAAATTATTTCGAAAATGAAGGTTATTTATGTCTAAATAATATAAACATTTGGTTAAAAGGCTGTATAGTTTGCAAATATTTATATGTTTTCCTCCAAATTTTTGTTTTTCCTTTAGTTGCTATTTTAATCACGGAAATTTAGTTTGTTTTGTTTTCTTTTATTTAATTTGAATCATGGAAAAAAATTTCAAACTTTTAATTTATTTTTAAGTTTAATTTTAGATAACTTACAAAAATTTAGTTAAAACTAACATAACATACATAATTTAATTCAAAGTTATTTTTTATTTGTTTTAAAGTTAAAATTCACATAACATACATAAATTAAAGTTAAAATTTCTTAACTTATATAATATTAAGATAACTTATATAATATTAAGATAAAATTTCTAATTACATAATTTATATAATATTACATAACTTATATAATGTTAAGATAAAATATCGAATTACATAACTTATACAATATTAAGATAAAATATCGAATTACATAACTTATACAATATTAAGATAAAATTTCGAATTACATAACTTATATAATATTAAGATTACTTTTATAATATTAAGATCAAATTTCGAATTACATAGCTTATATAATATTAAGATTACTTATATAATATTAAGATCAAATTTCTAATTACATAACTTACATAAATTACATAACTTACATAACTTACATAAATTAAATAACTTGCATAACTTAAATAACTTACATAATACATAACCTTCCTAACTTACATTATTTAGATAATACATAGCCTACATAACTTACATAACTTACATAAATTAAATAACTTCCATAACTTACATAAATTTATTGATATTAATATTATTTTATTCGTTTAATTTGAAATATTATATAAATTTATTGCTTTTGGCTGGTTTAGATTTGGTTGCTTTTGATTTGTTGCTACAGGAGGGCTGAAAAAATGAAAAATTTAATATAATAAAAAATCCCAAAAATAGTGGCATTTTTGTAAAAAACGCCGCTAAAGACCATGTTCTTTAGCGGCGCTTAGAAAAAAACGCTGCTAAAGAACATGTTCTTTAGCGGCGCCTAAGTTTCAAATTAGATAAGTTTGGTAAACACATCTTAATCGAGTTACAAGTAAACCGAAGACATTTTTTTGTAGAGTTTTTATTTAAGGTTTCCATAAGATTTTAGCCTAGGTTAAGACTTTAATATGCTTAAATAAATTAAAAAACTAACTCCTAAGACCCGGTAGAGCTATCCTTGGATAGGCATTATGGGGGTGCTATAACCTTCCCCACATGTAACCGTACTCCCAAACCCGAAATTTGGTTATGAGATCGACTCTAGAGTTTTAAGATTTTTCGTAGTATTAATTCTAGACTTTTAGATGATAGGTGGCTAACCAACCTAACCCTAATTGGTTAGTGGTGACTCTACGTTAATTTAGGCCTCGTACTCTTATGCAGGCAACGCTATGACATACATCATTGGTAGTTTAAAATAATGTTTAAACCATCAGTGTATAAGTTCAAATAAGTAAACTTCATTAAACAAAAAATATAATAGTTCAAATTTAAACATTGAGTTTTAATAAAACTCTCATAAAACCATGTCTTTTCAGATTAATAGGTCATTATACAGATCATTTTTTAAATTTACATTTACTTATTTGAGTAAAGGATATGAGCACTTTTCAATATACCTAGAACATATGAGTTGGTCTGGTGCGTTGGCAAAATGTTGGCATTTACGCATGCATGCATATTTTTCTTGAGGACAAGTAATAACTCAGATTTGGGGGTGTGATACCTTTTGAAAAGAGTTATATTTCATTCCTTTAGACCTAGCTAATTGCTTGTACTTCGGTACATTTAGTTACATTTTAGGACATAGTGTGTATGATTTCTATCTATTTTTGGGAACTCACTATGTTCATAAGAACTTACTCCGTTAACCTTTCCTTCTCAAGCTTGTTGACTGAAGGAAGTTGTTTGTTGAATGGACTAGGCTAGAGAATTACTGCTATTGTTAGTTGTCTGTGTTGTTCTGTATCATGCATAACTCCTGGGGCTGGTGTGTAAATGCGCTTTTGAAAAATTATCTGTAAAATGAACTACTAATTTTCGCGTATGAATATGATATATGAATTGTGCAAGTATACATGTCGAATCAAGTAATAAAATGATGAGTGAGTATCATTCCCATGAGGACCGGATTGAGGCACTAAAGTGGTCAAATTATTATAATAAAATGTGATTAATGCTATGGTAAGCTATGGCAAGTATGCAGTGGCAATTAAAACGAATAATAGTGTATGCATTATATGGAATTAATAAATACTTGAAAATGCTATGGCAAAACGAGAGTAGAAATGTAATGGCAATTATGAAAATGATTATATGAATAATATGTAACTGGCAAATAAATAACTAAGGATGCGATGGCAAAGATACTATGAAAAAAGATAAGGGTTATGGGATGTTGAGTGGGAAGGCTGGGATTACTAAGAATCTACTTTTCCTGTCAGCAATGCCTCAATAATATCATACTTAACCTACTTCTCAGAAGAGCTCTAAAATGCCCTGCTTCTTTTGAAGGCAAAAACTTCAAATTACCTTGCTTGTGTCTATAGGCCTTTAATATGTACTCTACATTGTTTCCTTATGTATGAACGTTGCTCTATGTCTAGAGTCTACTACAAGTATCTATTGAGTACTTCCTCATATCTTTCAACCACGGTCTAACTAATCTAACCTTTTCAGAATTTAGATTAATTTAAGGGTATGTTGCACAGTCGACTGTGTCTAGGGATTGCTCACATACATTTTAAAGAATAAAACAATTGAATGAAACAGTGAAAATAATTCAGATTTATACTATAGCCATTAAACATAGTTAAAGCTTCACCAAAGTAATCCCAACCCTATGAGCTTTTGGTCATAGGTTTGTAAATAACATTCAACTCAAACATCATTTTCATCACTGAAATTCACGAAGGAGCGGATTAGAAATAATGTAAGTGTAACACCCCTAACCTGTATTCATTGTCAGAATGAGGTTATAAAGCATTATCGAATATTTCAATTCAAAACAATCAAAATTTTAAAACATTCAATTCACATAATCAATCATAGAAAAACCAATCAAAGACATACATATTGTCCCTTATTCGAGCCCTCGAGGCCCTAAAAACACATTAGAAAAAAATCGGGACTAAATTTGAAACATATAAATTTTTTCGGTAGAAGGTGAAAATTTTCTAATTGCAAGGATCACATGGTTGTGTTCCAGCCCATGTCCATGCTCATGTAACTCTCTTACTTGGGTCACACGGCCAAGCCACACTCCCGTGTGCTAGGCCGTGTACCCTTCGAAATGGCCTCACACGCTTGTGTGACAAGTCGTGTGCTAGGCCGTGTAACTTCCTGACTTGCAACCTTTTGTAAGCTATAGAGGACACGCAGCCGTATCGCATGGTCATGTGTCACACACAGCTAAGACACACACATGTGTCTCTGGCCGTGTGGACGAAAAATAGGTCATTTCCAAGCCATTTTTCTCACCCATTCAAGCATCTACCTACAATCAATTTTTCCACATATAAACAAGCCTTCAAATTTCACTAAAAACATACATAATCAAGTTATCCAAATAAGGGTCATAAGCATACAACCAATATGCCTAAAAGGAACCTCAATCACCATAATTAAACATATATAACCATATGCATAGTTTGGCCACAAGTTCAACTAACATATAACTAAGTTTATGCCAAAACATACCACTTTGTTTACCAATCAAATTCACACCAAAAACACTTAATATGTCATTTAACACCTAGCATCATTAGCCATATATTTCATTTATAACCAATATATCAAATCACCACATTCAAACATATCAAAAGAAAATTTATAACAAACATGTTTAACTACCATTTTAACTTCCATCTTTTAGTTACCATAAACACCAAAACAACAACCATTACAAGGCCAAATATATACATGCCAACTTAACACCATTTCATCATTCAAAATACCAAATTTACAAGCCAAAACATAATGGCTATAACATCAACGAAACACCTATACATGTCATTATAACTAAGACTTAAAAACGTCAAAATCTACCGATATAGCCGATGGATAGTGTGATAGGTCTCCGATGACTTTCCAACCCAAACGAGCTTTTGATTAACTACAAAACATAAAGAAATAAACACAAGGTAAGCATGTTATGCTTAGTAAGTTCGTAATATATAATCTATGCTTATCAATACGTTACATAATCTTAAATTACATATGTATCAATTCAACATAAGAACAAATTATTAATAAACTTAATTCAAATGAATTTATACTTCTCATTGCCAGGGATATCACATACTTACTACTTTCCATAGTAATAAGGTAAATTGCATTGATAACTTTTACCGAAGCTCACACGAATAAAATCACGATGGTTTTCTCAACCCTTTTCATAGCTCGATTATTATTTGATGGTCGTCACCATCCCCTTTCATTGTTGACGGTCATCACCATCCCGTTTCATAATTTGATACCCGAAGTTATCCCTTTTCACAATTCGATAGCTGAAGCTATCCCTTTTCATTGTTCAATGGTCGTCACCATCCCTTTTAATTATTGATGGTCGTCACCATCCCTTTTCATAATTTGATAGCCAAGGCTATCCCTTTTCATTGTTTTGATAGCCGAAGCTATCCCTTTTCATTAGCCGATGATCGTCGATACGCCATTGAATTTTTCCACTGAAACACAATTTGAAATTATATAAAATAATAGCATTTAAAACATAATTTAAAATGTTATTTAAACATATGAACTTACCTCGACGATAAATGTAGAAATGGAGTTAGTTAATCTGAAGCTTTGTCTTTGCCTTGATCTAGAGTTGTACGTGGTTTATCTTGATATGCATAGATGGAGTATGGCTGAACCTTGAAAGATCTTTAATGGCTTCTTTATGTGCTAAATTCGATTGATGAAGAAGAAGAAAGATGATATCTTTCTTTTACCTTTTTTTTATTTTAAGTTGTTTTTATTAATTTACCAAGTTAACCTTAAGTAATAACCTTTAAAACCATTAAAAAGTTATCCATCTTTGTCCACTACTGATATTAATGGTCTAATTACCTTTTAAGGCCACTCATATTCCAATTTCATAGCAATTTGACGCCTTTTTCTTATAGAACTCAAATTTTGCACCTTATGCAATTTAGTCCTTTTTATTAAATTAAGCATACTAATGATAAAATTTCTTAACAAAATTTTTATACGACACTACTAACATGCTATATAAATTAAAATATTAATAAAATAAATATTTTGACATCTAATTTATGGTATCGAAACCACTATTCTAATTTCACTAAAAACGGGCTATTACAACTCTCCCCCTAAAGGAATTTTCATCCACGAAAATCTTACCGAAAAAGAGGTTCGAGTAATGCTTTTTCATACCTTCCTCGGGTTCCCAGGTGGCTTCCTCAATCCCGTGACATTGCCAAAGAACCTTTACTAAAGCTATGTTCTTATTTCTCAATTCTTTATCCTCTCGAGCTAAAATCTTGTTCAGTTCTTTGCTGTACGACATATCAGGCTGAATCTTGACATCCACCGGTGAGAGAACATGTGAAGGGTCAGATCGGTACTGTCGTAACATAGATACGTGAAACATGTTATGAATATTTTCTAACTGTGACGATAAAGCTAATCGATACATTATTGGTTCGATTCTTTCAATAATCTTATACTGCCCGATAAATCACAGACTTAGCTTTCCTTTGCAACCAAAACGAAGAACTTTCTTCCAGGGGAATGCTTTTAGGAATACTCTATCACCGACTTGAAATTCAATGTCTTTACATTTCAAATCCACATACAATTTCTGATGATCTGAAGCAGCTTTCAAACTATCTCGAATTACTTTCTCTTTTTCATCAGTCTCTCAAATCAAATCAACCACGTGAATCTGAGCTCAGTCCAATGTAACGGAGTTCGGCGTTTACGACCATATAAAGCTTCATACAGTGCCATATTTATACTCGATTGATAACTATTATTATATGCAAACTCAACCAACGGTAAATATTTCTTCCAGTTGCCTTCGAACTCTAACACACAACAACAAAGTATATCCTTGAGTATCTGAATTACTCGCACGGACTGACCCTTGGTCTGCAGATGAAATGCAGTACTAAAATGCAAATTCATACCTAGAGCTTCCTGTAACTTACTCCAAAATCGTGATGTAAACCATGATCTCTATCCGAAATAATAGAAACTGGCACCCCGTGTAACCTGATCATCTCAGAAACATAAAGCTCAGCTAATCTCTTAAGAGAATAATCTATATGTACTGAAATGAAATGTGTAGACTTCATCAAATGATCAACAACAACCCAAATTGCATCTTTCTTTCTCGGAGACAGGGATAAACCCGATACGAAGTCCATCGTAACTCGCTCGCATTTCCATTCCGGTATCATCGCTGGATGTAATAAACCAGAAGGTACCTGATGTTCAGCTTTAACTTGCTAACATACTAAAAATCTTGATACAAAGTCAGAAATCTCTCATTTCATTCCCAACCACCAATACATCTGTTTCAAATCATTGTACATCTTAATACTTCCCGGATGACCGGACAAGCTACCACTATAAGCTTCTTGTAAAATCTTCCAAATGAGCCTTGGATTCTTCGGTATACAAATCATGCCTCTAAAAAATAAACAATCATCAGATCCAATATGAAATTCTGAATCAGATTTAACTTACTCTGTGTCCATTTAGCTAGCAACTAATCATCACACTTCTGAGTCTCACAAATCTACTATAAAAAACATCGGTTTAGCTTTCAACTCAGCTAAAATCGAACCATCATCAGACAACATCAGTCATGTATTCGTCGCTTGCAAAGCAAATAAATACTTTCTACTCAAAGGATCAGCAACTACATTCGCTTTACTCAAATGATAATCAATAATCAAATCATAGTCTTTCAATAGCTCAAGCCACCTGCGCTGTCTCAGATTAAAATTTTTTTGCAACATTAAATACTTCAAACTTTTGTGATTTGTAAAAATATGACATTTTTAACCGTATAAATGGTGTTGCCAAATCTTTAGCGCAAACACAATAGCTACCAGTTTCAAATCGTGCGTCGGATACTTTTTTCATGCGACTTCAACTGTCTAAAAACATAAGCTATCACTTTACCCCCTTACATTAAAACACAACCTAAACCATTCAAAGATGCATTAATGAAAATCACAAATTCTTTACCCGGTTCAGGCTGAGCTAACTTTGGCGCCTCATTCAACAGTGCTTTCAACTTATTGAAACTTTGCTGACATTTCTCAGACCATTAAAACTTCACATCCTTTTGCAATAATCATGTCATCGATGTAGCAATCATCGAGAATCCCTTGATGAATCTTCTGTAATAATGGGCTAATCCCAAAAAACTTCTAACTTCGAATATGTTTCTCGGAGGTTTCCAATCAACAACTGCTGAAATTTTACTCGGATCAACTCTGATGCCTTTGGCCGATACAATGAATAAATCAGAATATCCTCAATGAATATCACAATAAATCTGTGTAAATACGGTCTAAATATTCTATTTATCAAATCCATAAATACTATAGGTACATTAGTTAAACTAAACCGCATCACAAGAAATTCATAATGTCTGTACCTAGTCCTAAATGTAGTTTTCAGCACATCCGAATCTTCAACCCGTAGCTGATAGTAGCCAGAACGAAGGTCAATCTTCAAAAATAATGTTGCACCTTTTAGCTGATCAAATAGATCGTCAATTTGCGGAAATGGATATTTATTCTTGATCGTAACTTTGTTGAGCTGACGGTAATCAATACATATCTCATTGATCCGTCCTTTTTCTTAACGAACAAAATCGGTGCACCCCAAGGTGAAAAACTGGGTCGAGCAAAACCCTTATCTGATAATTCTTGCAACTGTGCTTTTAAATCTTTCAACTCAGTAAGAGCCATTATGTAAGGTGCTATTGATATCAGTGATGTTCCCGATACTAACTCAATAGCAAACTCAATGTCTCTGGTCAGCGGTAATCCGGGTAACTCCTCTGGAAACACATTAGAATACTTATAAACCACAGAAACTGATTCAAGTTTCAACTTAGACACTTTAAAATCCAGTACATATGCAAGGTAAGCGTCGCAACCTTAACTTACACATCTCTGCACTGACATAGTTGAAATAACAATAGGCAACCCACTCAAACTATTTGCAATACAATAAGCTTTCATCTACAGTTCACAATAGTATAGTGCAGAGTCAGCCAATCCAAGCCCAAAATCACATCAAACTCATCAAATGGCAATAGCATTAATCAGCCAGAAAACTGTAACCCCGAGTCATCAAAGGAAAATTCTTGCAAACCTCATCAACTAACACATATTGACCTAGGGGGTTCGACACTTTAACCACGAATTCAGTGGACTCAACAGGTAAATTCTTACTTGATACAAATTCGTGCATACATATGAGTGGGTTGATCACAGATCAATCAAAGTAGTAACATCAGTATCACAGATAGAGAAAGTGCCAGTAATAACATTTGACACAGAAGCTTTCTCCCGTGCACGGATAGCGTAACCTCTAGCTGGTGCTCATGCTTCCGATCTCACAGTAGAATCTTTTGTTCCAGTATGACTATTACTCACATTTCCAGGATTACGAGGTGGTCTACCCCTCGTGGCAGTGTTGTTGGGTCAAACATTCTAAGCTTTTTATTTCTCAGATATTTCTAAGCAATCACGAATAAAATGCTTATACGAACCACATTTGAAACATGCACCGTCTTTTGCCCTACACTCAACAAAATGTTGGCATCCACACCGTTGAAAATCAGGCTTATTATCTTTCACACTACCTACGCTCGCTACAAACGTAGCTTGCATCTTTAAACCTGCATGTTGTTTGCCTCAGTCTCCACCAGGATATCCCACTGAAGCAGTCGAACAGTTATAATCTTCTCTCAATTTCTTCGATGACGACTGATATTACTTTCCCAATGATCTCTTTCGTAACTCTCTAACTTCAAATCAGTTTTCCTCTTCTCTTTGCTAAGCTCTTTGGCTTTATTAGCTCTACCAACAAGCACAAAAGTTTCCTTTAGTTCAAGTATCCCAACTAGAAGCTTTACGTTCAAAAAATTCTTTACGTTTCTAATTAAGGAATCTCTGACTTATATACTTCTTTATGAACTCAGTTTGAAAGAATTCCAAGTCGATACGCTCGCTTGGCACACTTTACACACTCTGACATTGTACAGCATAACTCATCGAAAACTCTAATGGTATTCTCTAAACAAAATTCAGCTCTCTCAGGATCGTCATCCACTATAGCTCTAAATTCTTCATCCCCGTATTTACGAATCTTATCAATAGGCGGCTTATTAAGTCATAAAGGTTCCAAACCTTGAGGAATAACAAGAACCAATTCGGGAACAGGTGGGGGTGGAGGTCGTTGAGCAGCCGGGCTCGTACGTACAAACTCAGTAAACCACTCGCTCATCATCTGGAAGAAGGCTACTTTAGCCTCTCCTCCCTGGCCCTCAGATACGGGCCTTGTACCGCTCGACGCTACTCCATGAACGGAGGCTTGAGCATTACTCTCAACTTTATCGGAGCCAGCTCGGTTGAATGTCATTGTTATAAGAAAACATGTTTCAAAATAGGTCAGGAGTTATTACACTATCACATGTTATATAATGGCATGTATATCTAGGCTCACACACGTTACATTCAATCTGAGAATTGACTAAATCGTAGCTCTGATACTAATAAATGTAACACCCCTAACCCACATCTGTCGTCCGGATAAGGTTACGGAGCATTACCAGAGATTTCAATTCAAAATCAACAAAAATTTAAAACATTCAATTCACATCATCAATCATAGCAAAACAAATCAAAGACATACATATTGTCCTTTACTCGAGCCCTTGAGGCCCTAAAAACACATTAGAAAGAAATCAGGACTAAATCGAAAACATATAATTTTTTTTAGTAAAAGATGAAAATTTTCAAGCTACAGGGATCATCCGGGTAAGACACAAGCCCGTGTCTTAGGCCGCATGGACATTTGAAGTAGGGACACACGCCCGTGTCCCAGCCTGTGTTCGGGCCCGTATAACCCTTTGACTTGGGTCACATGGCCAAGCCGCATACCCATGTGTTAGGCTATGTGCTAGGCGTGTAATTGTCTGACTTACAGCCCTTTTGTAAGCTACAAAGGACACATTGTCGTGTCGTATGGCCGTATGTCACACACAGTTGAGACATACGCCTGTGTCTCTGGCCATGTGGACAAAAAATAGGTCATTTCTAAGCCATTTTTCTCACCCATTCAAGCATCTACCTACAATCAATATTTCCACATATAAACAAGCCTTCAAATTTCATTAAAAACCTGCATAATCAAGCTATCCAAATAAGGTATATAACATACAACCAATATGCCTAAAAGAAACCTCAATCACCACAATTAAACATATATAACCATATGCATAGTTTGGCAAAAAGTTCAACAAACATATAACTAAGTTTATGCCAAAACTTACCACTTTGTTTACCAATCAAATTCACACAAAAAACACTTAATATGTCATTTAGCACCTAGCATCATTAGCCATATATGTCATTTATAACCAATATATCAAATCACCACATTCAAACAAATCAGAAGACAATTTATAACAAACATGTTTAACTACCATTTTAACTTCCATCATATAGTTTCCATAAACACCAAAACAACAACCATTACAAGGCCAAATATATATATGTCAACTTAACACCATTTCATCATTCAAAATACCAAATTTACAAGCCAAAACATAATGGCTATAACATCAACCAAACACCTATACACGCCATTATAACGAAGACTTAAAAAAGTCAAAATCTACAAATATAGCCAATGGATAGTGTGATAGGTCTCTGATGACTTTCCAACCCAAACAAGTTTCCAATTAACTACAAAACATAAAGAAATAAACACAAGGTGAACATGTTATGCTTAGTAAGTTCATAGTATATAATCTATGCTTATCAATGCGTTGCATAATCTTAAATTACATATGTATCAATTCAACATAAGAACAAATTATTAATAAACTTAATTCAAGTGAATTTATACTTCTCATTGCCATGGATATCACATACTTACTACTTTCCATATTAATAAGGTAAATTGAATCGATATTTTTTACCGAAGCTCACAGAATAAAACCACGATGGTTGTCCCAACCCTTTTCATAGCTCGATAGTCGAAGCTATCACTTTTCAAAGCTCGATATCAGAAGCTATTCCTTTTCATTATTTGATGGTCGTCACCATCCCTTTTCATTGTTGATGATCGTCGATACGCCATTGGATTTTTCCACTGAAACTCAATTTGACATTATCTAAAATAATAACATTTAAAACATAATTGAAAATGTTATTTAAATGTACGAACTTACCTCGATGATAAATGTAGAAATGGAGTCGATTAATCTGAAGCTTTTTCTTTGCCTTAATCTAGAGCCGTATATGGTTTATCTTGATATGCATAGATGGAGTATGGCCGAACCTTGAGAGGTCTTTAATGGCTTCCTTAGGTGCTAAATTCAGTTGATGATGAAGAAGAAAGATGATATTTTTTTACCTTTTTTTTATTTTAAGTTGTTTTTATTAATTTACCAAATTAACCTTAAGCAATAACCTTTAAAACCATTAAAAAGTTGACCATCTTTGTCCCCTATTAATATTAATAGTCTAATCACCTTTTAAAGGCCACTTATATTCCAATTTCATAGCAATTTGACACCTTTTACTTATAGAACTCAAAATTTGCACTATATGCAATTTAGTCTTTTTTTGTCAAATTAAGCATGCTAATGATAAAATTTCTGAATGAAATTTTTATACGACACTACTAACATGTTTTAGACATTAAAATATTAATAAAGTAAATATTTTGATGTCAAATTTATGGTCCCAAAACCACTGTTATGATTTCACTAAAAATGGGCTATTACAGGAAGAACATCTAGAAGTCAATGTTCGCTTGTCCAATACACACTCCAGTTGCGCAGTGTCCTAAGGTGGTTGAAAGGGGTTGCCTACGTCTTTCCTCTTCCTGTCTCTATTCAGCCACTACCTTCTAATTTGCCTAAGGATCTTTACTCGCAGTTCTGTGCCCTCGGGTGTCCTCCTTTACTTTTTTTTAAATTGTTTTTTTTTCCTTTTGAGGATAATTCCAACAGACCTAAGATTTATCCTCTCCTCTTTTCTAGGCAGATTTATTTGGTACAAGTAGAGTTGGGTTGAAACTGATATGTGCTGAATGTTGACCAGACACCTTCTTGGCATTTTCATGGCCTACGAGCTAGTAATTTGACCATCCTTTTGCCCTGGCAAAACTTCACTTATTTATTTCTTGTTCCTCATCCTGCACCTACCAATACCACAAAACACAGCCCTTCCACGAGCAATTAAAAACACCTAATATTTAAATGCAGCCCAAGCTGCTAATGAAGTGATGAAAATACGAATGAAATGTCCTAAAATGTACCTAAGTACATGCAATTAGCTAGGTCTAAAGGCATGAAATATAGCTCTTTTCAAAAGGTATCACACCCTCAAATCTGAGTTATTGCTTGTGCTCAAGAAAAATATGCATGTATGCATAAACGCCGACATTTTGCCAATACACCAGACCAACTCACATGTTCTAGGCATATCGAAAAATTTAAACTCATCATTGAACATCATAAGTATAAAATGTACTTCTTATAGACAACATAGTACTTCATTAATTACTATGTAGTGGCAAAACATCCATATTATATAATGCAACCTAACTACACAATACACCCCCAAACCTAAGGGATGCATTACCCTTAATAAATGTGCATGCACCAAAAATATAGCTATGGATAGACAAATGTCATGGCAAAATGAAATGAAATGCATGACCATTAAAAGAAAAGAGAAAAAAGCTTATCTAGCTTAGGTTGTATTGTAGGTGATTTTTTCAGTTCTTAGTATGAACTTGAGGGCACTGACCTTGTACCTCAACTTCCTTTTCAGGTGGTTTACATATTTGCATTCCATATCGGTTTCCATTAGATCATCGATCAACTGATCAATTGCACGATCTTGGGCACTCACAGAGGCTGATGAAGATGGTGGTACAGGAGTTTTACCTTCTGTGGTGGTAGGATTTGTAGCAATAGTTCCTTTCCTTCTTCTTTATCCTTCTCAGGCTCAATGGATGTTGACTTCTCGGTCTCTTCAGCAGCTTGTCCAACATCAACATTGATCTCTTCATTTATTGAGTTATCTTTAACAGTAGTTGGGCCTGGTTCTACTTCAGTCTTAGCAGATGGGAGCAAAATTATGAGGAAGATAAGGAATTCTAGCATTGGTTTCGAAAAGTTATTTTGTAAAGATCGCTTAACTACCAAATCCATATCCCTCATATATGACCAGTACTAAGCTTGTTGCTCTTTATGTTGGACTAACTCTTCAGCTAGTTGGTACTACTGACTTTCAAACAAGGACATCATTTGCTCTAGCTGCTTCAGGGAATTCAATATTCACTGATCGAATGAGCCCTAAGTGACTGAAGGTGTTGTTGTGGGAATGTGTGCGACAATAGAAGCTTGAGTTTGTTGAGTTATCGAAGTAGTATCAATGCCTCGGAGCTTGCCAAAATTTGTCATTATTAGTCCACCCTTATTAAGGGTAATATCCTCAGCATGAATAAGAGGAAAATTATCAGTCTTGCATAATCTAGTGATGAGATAAGGAATATTTAAACTTCTGGCATTCTTCTCAGCACAACGATAGACTTCCTAAAAAATGATCCTTCTCACATTGATCGTTTTTCCTCTTATAATAGAATGCAACAACAGCATCCTTTCCTTAGAAATAGTGGTATTGTGCATGGATGGCATAAGCCAACTTTTCAAGAAATGATACCACACTTTCCCAATCGATTTCAGTGAAGCCCTTTCTACAATGTAGCATTCCTGACTAGATACAATCCATTGTGAGCTTGCGACACATAAATCTTTCAAAACTTGTGTCAAACCCTCAGTTTTAATGTTATTCGCAAACTTGGTATGTTCATCATGTACCTCTTTAAGGCCAAACTGGGCATTTATATGGTCCTCATCAAATGGTACAGAGGTGCCCCTCACGTAGATGAAAGGAGAATCAGGGGAGTTCACATAGGCATAGAACTCCCTAACTACTCTGCCCAAAACATCCTATAGGTGCAAGCAGAAAATGCCCCGCCCATGCTGCTCTACTATCAACGATACAAACTCATCATAACTCATATAGGGTTCTTCCTTAAATAAGAATCCCTACTCAAAACAAAAGGGATGCTTTAGAATATTATTTGAGTACCTTGTAGCTGTAGTAGAGTTGAAGAATGTCCTTGGTTTAGAAATGGCAGTGTGCGATGACTCCGCGGTTTTAGAAGCATTCTTGACTCAAGTCATTAAGAAAAAAAAAGAAATATTTAAGATATGTAGTGTAAAGAAAATGGAGTAGAGGTTGAAGATAAAGAAAGCGTAAAAGTGTGAGCTTTATGAGAAACGTAAAACATGAACAGTTGGGGAGAGAGAAATAAGGGGTTAATGATAACAGTTTTAGGGAAGATGAAACCTGTTAGGGAAGTTTGTGATGTGGTGAGAAGAAAAGAAAGAAATTCATGGGGGAGGAATAAAATGACCTAGCTCTACAATATAGGCTAACTTCCTAAGGCTCTCCAAAAAACTTATTAGGTTAATCTGCTCAAGGACTCTCTCCTTTTGATTTTTCTACTCGGTCAACCCTTGATAATTTAACACATTATCACCCAGTTTGTCACAACATAATGCTCCTATGTAATGCCACGACAATTGTCCTTCCAATACTCACTAAGAAGTTTTGTCTTTTATCCTGCCTTTAAAATGCTGCACTAATGTATAAAACCCAGAAATGAAATAAAAATTTAACACATAACCAACAAAAAAATAACTAAAAAAATAAATTTAAAGTAAAGCAAATAAATAAAATCAAATCCAAAATTTCTAACTTAAGCATTTTGAAGGTCGATGCTTTGCTTGTCACGCTCCACATGAGCACCCCAATAGTGATTCAAGTGTTGTCCATTAACTTTGAATGTAACACCCGTTTTCATGTCTTTGATATCAACAGCTCCGTATGAGAATACTTGAACTACTTCAAAAGGACCTAACCAGTGAGATTTCAATTTGCCAGGGAACAATTTAAGTCTAGAATTAAAAAATATTACCTGTTGTCCTGGTTCAAATTGCCTTGGCATAACTCTGTTATCATGCCATCTCTTGGTCTTTTTCTTGTATAGTCAAGCCTTTTCATATGCTTGTACCCGAAAATCTCCCATTTCATTCAACTCTAACAACCTTTTATCACCAGCAACAGCCTAGCCCTTGTTCAACTTCTTGATAGCCCAAAATGCTTTGTGCTCAAGTTCAACAGGTAAGTGACATGGCTTCCATAAACAAGTTTAAAAGGAAACATCGCTAATGGTGTTTTAAATGCAGTCCGATAGGCCCACAAAGCTTCATCTAATCTAGTGGACCAATCCTTACAAGGTGGATTCACCACTTTTTCAAAAATTTGTTTCATTTCTCTATTATAAATCTCAACTCGTCTATTCGTCTGGGGATGATATGCCGTAGCAATCTTATGATTCACCCTATACCTACGTAAGGCATTGGCCACCAGTTTACAATCAAAATGGGATCCTTCATTGCTGATAATGGCTCTAGGTGTACAAAATCTTGTAAAGAGGTTCTTGTGTAGGAAATTTAGTACTGAATTAGCGTCATTAGTAGCTAGGGCTACCACTTCTACCCATTTAGAAATGTAATCTACTGCCAAAAGTATGTACGATTTGCCTACTGATGGTGGAAATAGACTCATAAAGTCTATTCCTCATACATAAAATAACTCAACCTCCAGTATACTTTACAACGACATTTCATGTCTCCTAGATAGATTCCCCATTCTTTGACAATGGTCACACGATTGATAGAATTTATGAGCATCTTTGAACTAATTTGGCTAAAAGAATCCCGACTGAAGTACTTTAGTGACGGTTCTCATTCCTCCAAAATGTCCTCCATGAGGAGATGAATGACAATGATACAAAATACTGTGTATTTCTTCGTCAGGGACACACTTCCAAATGATTTTATTGGCACAATGTTTAAATAAGAAGGGTTCATCCTAATAATAGTGCTTAACGTCATGAAGAAATTTATGGCTTTTATGGGTGTTTAAATCAGGCGGCATCACATCACTCAGCAAGAAATTCACTATATCGGCATACCAAGGTAATACCTTGGCAAATAACAATTGTTCGTCTGGAAAATATTCTTTAATAAAGTTATCATTGCCATCTACAATGCCAAATCCTAACCTTGACAAATGATCAACCACTTGGTTTTCAGTCCTCTATTGATCCCGAATTTCCAAGTCAAACTCTTGTAGTAACAATACCTACCTAATCAATCTCAGCTTGATATCTTTCTTACGCACCAAGTACTTAATAGTCGAGTGATCTGTGTAAACTGTGACCTTGGTACCCACTAGATAAGGACAGAATTTGTCGAATGCAAACACTACAGCTAACAACTCTTTTTTCGTGGTGGTATAATTAAGTTGTTCCGTTAGAGTTTTGCTAGCATAATATATTGCACGCAATATTTTGTCTCTCTTTTGCCCCAACACTGCTCCACGGCATAGTCACTGGCATCGCACATGAGTTCAAATGGCAAAGTCCATTCTCGAGCTACAATAATTGATATTGCTACCAGTCTTTTCTTTAATTCCTCAAAAGTACCTACGCAGTGTTCATCACAATCAAAGGGTCTATTTTGCTCCAGCAGTGTGCACAAGGGTTTAGATAACTTCGAGAAATCATTAATGAATCTTCTATAAAACACTGCATGACCTAGAAAACTTCTAACACCCTTGAAACTGGTGGGAAGTGGCAATTTTTCTATTACTTCAATTTTTGCTCTATCTATTTCAATTCCTTACTACGATATCCTATTCCCTAAAATAGTTCCTTCACGAACTATGAAGTGGCATTTTTCCCAAATCAAATCAAGATTTTTTTTCTTCATAGTGGCATAGAACTAATTCCAAATTTTTCAAACAATATTCAAAATTGTTACAAAATACAAAGAAATCATCCATAAAAAATTCAAGGAATTTCTCCACCATATTTGTGAATATGGCCATCATACAACGTTGAAAAGTTGATGGGGCATTACACAATTCGAACGACATCTGTCTAAATGTAAAAGAACCATATAGAAACGTGAAAGTTGTCTTCGCTTGGTCATTAGGAACTAAGGCAATCTGATTATACCCTGAGTAACCGTCCAAAATATAGTAGAACGTTTTCCCTACTAACCTACCCAACATCTGATCAATAAATGGCAAAGGGAAATGGTCCTTCCTAGTTGACTTGTTAAGATTCCGATAATCTATCCACACTCTCCAATATGTGCTTGTGCAAGTTGGTATGAGCTCGTTATTGTCATTACTAACCACTGTGACACCTCCTTTCTTGGGTACACATTGTACAAGGCTAACCAATGAGCTGTTTGAAATTGGGTAAATAATGTCAACGTCAAGCCACTTGATAATCTCTTTTTTGACAAATTCTTTCATTGTCAGATTCAATCTTCTCTACTGCTTAATAGACTTGTTGTGGCAATCCTCTAACAAGATTTTATGCATGCAAAACGAAGGACTGATTCCCTTTATATTAGCAGGGGTCCATCCTAACGCCTTCTTAAATCATCGTAGGACTTCAAACAACTTGACTTCTTGTTCGAATGTCAATTCCGCAAAAATCAAATCGGCAATGGGCTGTTATCTCCCAAGTATTCATATTTTAAATGTTGCAGCAAAGGTTTCAACTCCAATGTAGGGCGTTCCTCTATGGAAGGTTTAGGAGATTTGAATGAATGACTCGACAAATCCAAAGAGTCAAAATTTTTCCCTGGTCTCTCTAATGTCTGTTTGGCTTCTATGAATTCACCAAGTTCTTCGAAACATACTTTATCAATCCTTTCTAATGAGTCTTTGTTGTTATCAGTTTTGTTGTGGCAAATTCTATTGAATTCTTCCTCCACTGTTGTTTCTATCAAACCAATGGCATGGCATTCTTCATTTTCATCTACACATTTCAAAACATCAAAAACATTAAAAGTAACCTATTGATCATTTACCCTGATGGTCAGTTCACCTATCTGTACGTCAATTAGAGTTCTACCTGTAGCAAGAAAGGGTCTTCCAAGGATAATTGGCATATTTTGATCAGCTTTAAATTCTAAAATAAGGAAACCAGCAAGAAAGATAAATTTATCCATTCTTACTAGTACATCCTCAATTTTACCTTCCGGATGGGCATAGGATTGATCAGCTAATTGCAAAGTCACTGTAATAGGTATTGCTTTCCAAATTCCTAACTTCTTGAAAATAAATATAGACATTAGATTTATACTTGCTTCTAAGTCAGATAACGTCTTACCAACATAATGATTTCCAATTGAACACAAGATAGTGAAACTCCTTGGATCCTTTAACTTTGGAGGTAATTTCTTCATCAACATTACTGTGTACCCTTGAGTGAGAGCAATAGCCTCAAACTCTCCAAATCTGCGCTTCTTTGATAGTATATCCTTCATAAATTTTACATAATTGGAAATTTGCTCCAAAGCTTCCACTAAAGGTATATTAATATGGAGTTGCTTCAAAACATCTTAAAACCTTTTAAACTGAATATTCTATTTAGAATTCTGGAATCTCTAAGGAAAAGGTAAAGGTGGTCGTCCTTCCAATTGTTGATATTGTTTTGCTGTGGCATTTTTGTTGGCAACATGATCTGATTTTGTCACAACATTTCTCTATGTACCCTTTTCAAGTGTTGGCTGTCATTCACTAGGTTCTGATATCTTTTCCTGATTGCGGCTACATTTCTCTTCTTCTTTCGTGGCATTTTGAACAACCTCATCCAACTGAGTCCCACTTCTAAGAGTGATGGCCTTGCATTTCTCCTTCCCTTAGGTTCTCAAAATTTCAATATCACTTGGCAATAATCCTTGTGGCCTTGAATTTAGAGCGTTTGCTATTTGCCCCACTTGATTTTCAAGAGCTCAGAGAGATGCAGCTTGACTCTGAATTACAATATTATTTTTGGTCATATACTCCTTTAACAAAGATTCAATAGAATTAAAAGATGAGACCTGACCTTGTTGAGCATTTTGCCTCGGCATAGGCTGATTATAACCAGGTGGTACATTATGGATATTTTTTCTTGCAACATTGTGTGAACTCCCTACACCTTGATTATATCTACTAAAATTCGGATGATGTTTTTACTCCAGATTGTAAGTGTTAGAATAGGGGTTATTATTCCAATTAAAACTACCCATGTAGTATACTGATGCTGGGTTTGATAGCCATTCATCAAACACATGATCTTCGCCACAATAAACACATGACAGATCGATTGATTTCATCTCATGGACAGTAGTTGGATTTTTTATTGTTTTAATCATATTAGCTAAAGAAGATACCTACGCTGTCAACGAAGCAATTGCGTCGAGCTCCATGGTACCAGCAGCTCTCTTGTACGTCCCAGCTCTTGTGGTAGGGTACTGATAGTCATTGTTGGCAATCTATTACAAAATCCCATATGCTTCATTGTAATATTTATCTAACAATGTACCATTATCATATGCATCCACTACTATTCTCGTATGTGCGTTCAACCCATTATAGAATATTTTCATTTGAGTCAAGTGGATTATTAAATCTTTAAATTGTTCTGAATCTTCATATAACATTTCATCCTCCAATTCTCGAAAAAATGTGATGTCATTTCTAAGCTTGGCATTCATGTTTGACAGATCATACCGTAGCAAAAACCTCTAGCAAAGGTCATTCCATGATGTCACTGTCCTTGACGGTAAAGCGTTCAACCATGCTCTTGCTTAGTCTCTCAAGGAATATGGAAACAATTTAAGTCTTAGGGTATATTCAGGAAAACCCTATTGCCTAAATGAGTCACAAACTTCTATGAAAAGTCGCAAATACAATCTTGGATCTTCAGTAAGCAGTCGTCCAAACTAACCTACTGTTTGTAACATCTAAAACATTATTGGTTTTAGTTCAAACTGCTGTGCTTGTATTTGCAGCCTGACTATCCCTGCATTCAAATCATCCAAAATTAGGACAATATGTTCTCAAATTGGTCTATCTCGGTCATCTATGACCCTAAGGACATGCAAATCAGTGCCCTCGCCATTCAAATTATCATTCATATATGGTATCACCCTTCAAATAGGAGAATTAGCATCTTGATCATTTGGATTATCATTGAGACCAGGATCATTCCCGTTCATAGCCATTTTTCATAAATCTTTCCACCTTATTCGCAAAGTTCTATAAATCTCTAGGTCAAAAGGATACTCTTTGCTATCAGGAACGCCTCTTCTCATACATTGATGGCCAACCTGTAGAAATTAAATATAACTAAGTTAAATAAAATTAATGGAATTAAGTAAAATAACCAAACAAAATTATGCCAAATTGTCAATCCCTGGCAACGGTGCCAAAAACTTGTCGTGTGTGAATATGATATGTGAATTGTGCAAGTATACACGTCGAATCAAGTAATAAAGTGATAAGTGAGTATCGTCCCCACGAGGATCGGACTGACGCACTAAAGTGGTCAAGTTATTATAATAAAATACCATTAGTGCTATGGTAATGCCATGGTAAGTATGCGGTGGCAATTAAAATTAATAATAATGTATGCATTATGTGGAATTAATAAATACTTAGAAATGCTATGGCAAAACGAGAGTAGAGATGTAAAGACAGTTATCAAAATGATTATATGAATAATATGTAACTAAAAAATAAATAACTAAGGATGCAAAGGCAAAGATACTACGACAAAAGATAAGGATTATGCGATGTTGAGTGGGAAGGTCAGGATTACTAAGAATCTACTTTTCCTATCAGTAATGCCTAAGCAATATCATACTTAACCTACTGTTTAGAAGAGTTCTAAAGTGGCCTGTTTCTTTTGAAGTCAGAAACCTCAAGTTACCTTGCTTGTGTCTATAGGCCTTTAATATGTACCCTGCACTATTTCCTTCTGTATGAACATTGTTCTATGTCTAGAGTCTCCTACAAGTATCTATCAAGTACTTCCTCATATCATTCAACCACGGTCTAACTAACCTAACCTTTTCAGACTTTAGATTAATTTAAGGGTATGCTACACAGTCAATTGTGTCTAGGGATTGCTCACATACATTTTAAGGAATAAAAAAATTCAACGAAATAGTAAAAATAATTCAGATTTATACTACAACCATTAAAGACATTAAACTTTCATCAAAGTAATCCCAACCCTATGAGATTTTGCTCATAGGTTGGCAAATAACATTCAACTCAAACATCGTTTTCATCACTGTAATTTATGAAGGAACATATTAGAAATAATGGAAGAACATCGGGAAGATAACGTTCGCTTGTCCAATCCACACTCTAGTTGCGCAGTGTCTTGAGGTGGCTGAGAGAGGTTGCCTGTGTCTTTCCTCTGCCTGTCTCTATTCAGCCTCTACCTTCTAATTTTTCTAAAGATCTCTAACTGCAGTTCCGGGCCCTCGAATTTCCTCCTTTTCTTCTTTTTAAATTGCTTTTTTTAGAATAATTCCAATAGCCCCAAGGTATATCTACTTCTCTTCTCTAGGTAGATTTATCTAGTACAAGTAGAGTTTGGTTGAAATTGTTATGCGTTGAATGCTAACTGGACACCTTCCCAGCATTGGCAGGGCCTATGAGCTAGCAATCTGACCATCATTTTGCCCTGACAAAACTTCACTCATTTATTTCTTATTCCTTATCTTGCACCTGCCAACACCACTAAACATACCCCTTCCATGAGCAATTAAAAACACCAAATATTTAAATGCAACCCAAGCTGCTAATGAAATGATGAAAATACGAATGAAATGTCTTAAAAGGAAACTAAATGTACCTAAGTACAAGCAATTAGCTAAGTCTAAAGGCATGAAATATAATTCTTTTCAAGAGTTATCACTAATCTGACAAGACATTGTTTTGTGAGAGTTTTATTAAAACTCAATGTTTGAATTTGAACTATTATATTTTTTGTTTAATGAAGTTTACTTATTTGAACTTATACACTGGTGGTTTGAAAATTATTTTAAACTACCAATGATGTACATTTAAACCTTCGCAAAATAATAGTCATTATGTGCTTCGTCTTTATAATCTTGTAAAATTTTATAAAGTTTTCACTGAATGTTTTTCTTAAAGTTAGTCTGATTTTAAGTTGTGACACATCATACTCGAATCAAAGTGTTGGGTTGGGTTGGGTTTGGAGTGTTACATAAACCTCAGTCTCTTTCATTCATGCATTACATAAACCTCAGTCTCTTTCATTCATGCACGAACACTTTTTAATTATTCTTTCTTCCATGGCAAACTAATGAAAAGAAGAAGAAAAACAAAAAATAAAAAAATCCTCCCGAAGGGAAATGCCTCTTCAATATATATTCCTCCTGATCTACTTTCGCCACAACCGATTCATAGCCACCAGAAAATACCTTAATAATCATGTCTCCCACTAAGAAACTGCCTAGTTCAAAACATTCGGACTATGGTTGGAATCCAACTTTTCTTCAACCAGCCCGTCACTTGTTCATAATTACAAAATGAACACTTCAGAATAGAAAGCTTTTCAATTTAATCTGCAAATCCCCCTTACAATCTAAAACTTAACAAATCTGGGTGTGACAGTTAATGAATGAGTGCAAAGTAAACTTGAAGAAGCAATTAGATGCTATTTCTCATTTTAGTAGTAGTAGCTCGTCTCCATTGATCTGTATAATTGATTAGAAGTGCTTTATTTGTTTGTTCCATATTTCTAATGAGTTTTCATTGTATTGAACTTTCAATGTTTCTCTAATAATATGAATGTATTTATTTATTCCTACAAGAAGTATTCACTCCTTTCACTAGTACAATAAATAAATTTTTAAGAATATTCGTCACCAAGAAGAACTATTCTCAACTTCACATTGAGATAATATTTCTCAACCCAAAGTTCAAGAGATCTATTCAATCCTTTTATAAAGCATTATAGTTGTAGTCAATGTATAAATCCCAACTATAATAAGTGATAAAGTTGAGGCTATAAGTTATAAATTGTAGCCAAAATATGAGTGATAAAGTTGCAACTGAGGTTGGTTGGTAAGGTGGAGAAAAGGAAATGTGGTTGATGATAAGGCTAAGAACAAAAAATACGTTGAGAGATTTTTAGAGAGAACTTTGAGATTCAAAATACTAATGTGCCAAAAGTACTGTCATTAGTTGTGAAAGGCTCCTATTTATAGTGTTTCAAGAATAGGAGTTACAAAGTTGGTAATTAATGAGACTAATGACAAATATTTTTTCAGTTACCATTGTATTAATGATTAAGAAGGGATAGTGAAAGGTTTTGTTGGTGATTGTGAACAATGAAGAAGAATTATGATTGTGAATAGTGAAGAAGAATTGATTTTGTTTTTGGAATGAGGGAAAAACAATCAGTATTATAGGAAAAGGTTAAATGGAAAACCTTTTAACTATCTCCAAATTTGATCAACTAAGCCAAGGTCTTCGAAACATCCCAAAAGTGAAGATAACCCAAGAACCTTGTCATATTCCAGGGTTGCTTCCACTCTTGTACTTTGTTGAAGTGGTACCTTTCGCAAAACATCTCTAGAAGCACAAGACGATGGTTGTTCTTGGATGAAAATTATTCTTAAATAATAGTTATTCTCAATGTAGAGATTGTTCTGAATAAGAGTTGTTCTATATTGATATCTTTCTTGGTAAAGCTTGTTCTAAATAATGAATCTTCCAAGAAAACATAATTACTCTAAATACAAGTGGCTCCAAACAATAATGTTTGAAACATAGTTATTCTTCAAACATCATTTATAGCACTAGAAAGAACATACGTTTTCCCCTTTACTTATTGGTTAAATTGTTCCTATTTAGTTATCCTTAGCATACATTTTAGCATTTTCAATTTAGTAAATTGCATTTTATAACTTAGTGAATCATATCCTATTTTATTCTTAATTTTGCTATCTTATTGCATTAATGTCGCTGCATGAGTTAATCCCAGATTGCATCCAAAATTGTCGCCACGCCTAACAGTTATCCGCAATGTCACTGCATGAATTAATTCCAGACTGCGTCCAGAATTGTCGCCACACCTGACAGCTATCCGGATAAGAACCAAAACTGAATGAGTTATCCAGTCTGGTATAACCAACCTGTATGAACAAGGAAAGAATAATTTTGAGGAAATGACATATGTACTGTTGGAGGAGAACATAAAAGGTGGACATGAGAAGAAAAAGATAAGCTTATGACCATGGCAGCTTAAGTCTCTCACGGGTCAGCCAATGTGAAAACCAGTTGCAAAATAGCTCCTAATGAGGAGACCTAAGTGCGCCGACAAGAGGAAATAGAGAGATTCAATCGAGTTGTCTAGGGATAGTATTCTCCATTCGATTTTTTCTTATTTCTTTCTAAATGCTGGTGATTACTCACTGATTTCTGATTGTATAGATGTACTAATGAATTATTGGTGAAATGTTATCTTCTTTAATCTTACTTTTATTGTTTAATCTTAGGGTTTGAATTTTTTAACACGAAAGCATTATTGTAGTCACTGACACTAGAAAGTGCAGTGACAGTTTAAGCCAACAACATTTCAACAAAAGTTGAGTGAGGATTAGAGGAATTTAGTCCACTTGTTCTTAATAGTTCCGTATTGCCATCATCAGAAGGTAAGGTTAATATGCATGTTTAAGTCTTAGATTAAATAGAGAAGTAATGTTGGGTAAGATTTGCATTAAATTTTATTGCATCGACAATCACCTATACTTTATACCTTGTGAGAACTTAGTATTCTGCTAAAGATTCATGTTGAGGATCCCAGTTTATCAGTATCATCTTTTATTTTATTGTTTTCAAGTTATTGCATCGACAAATATCCTCACAATTTATCTTGTTTATATCTAGTTATTGCACCGACTTTAATAGACAAAAGACTACCATCCATGTGGGATCGATATCCGACAGACTCACATCTGCCTACTATACTTGTACCGACAGTGTACGCTTGCACATTATTGATGTGTCATTAAACAGTCGATTAATCATTATTCTAAAAAAGAGCTATTCCAAAATTTAGTTGTTCTCAACAAGAGTTATTCTAAAATAATAACTATACTAAATTATACTTGTTCTAACTAAAGCCCTTTTCTGAACATAGCTACTTCTGAACCACTATTATTCTTAATAAAAACTATTCAAAACAAGAGTTGTTGCTCCGAAAAAGGTATTAAGTGAAACGATGATGCTAATTGTTCCACGTTTGTTAGCATAATTTCCTAAAATACAATATTATTTATCTAAAGAAAAAAATGAAAATAAATATCTACAAACTCTAAACCCAAAATAAATGAAATTGAACTAAAACAAGGATTTGATGATTTTTAAATGAAGACTAATGATCTGTTGAGTATGCCTCGCACTTCAGCATAAAGAGTGTGTGACATCACAACGAGGAGGTGCTCTTCGTCCCGAGGAGCAACCGACTTCACGACGAGAAAACTAGCTTGTCCCGACAACGTGACCATACTTTGTCACAACAAGAAGAAAGCCACGTCATGACAAGAAGAAAGCCATATCATAACTTGGCGACGTGTTCCTCAATTTTCTCGGCTTTACATCTTTTAGTTAAACACTATTTTAGTTTCCCAATTAAAAACTAATTAGTGTAGATTATTTTAATATTATTTAACCTACTAATTTAGTCTGTAAATAGGATTTCTACAACCCTAGAAAGATTAACCCATAACACATTTAGGTATTATCTTTACAAGCTTTTAGGAAATTTTGTGTTTAAGTTTTGAGAGTTCTTATTTTCAGGTTTCAGGGTTAGTTTTTATCTCCATATTTGTACTCTTCATTTTTTCCGATTTAGTGAAATTATCTTTTCTCGTGGTTTTTATCCTCTTCAGGGGTTTTTCACATAAAATTTGTGTGTTTGATCTTTTCATTTTCTTTGTTATTCTACTTGTTCGATACTGAATAGGGTTTATCCCCAACAAGTTGTTATTAGAGCTTGGTTCGATTTTTTCATTCAACCCATTCAGATATGGCAGCAATAAGGTTCGATATTGAGAAGTTTGATGTAATTACAAATTTTAGTTTGTGGCAAGTTTTGATGATGGTAATACTGGTTCAAAACAGTTTAAAAAAGGTCATTACAGGAAAGAAGCCCACGAATATAGATCAGTTAGAATGGGAAGAGCTTGATGATAAGGCCTTATCTGAAATTCAGTTGTGCCTCTCGAATAGTGTATTACAGGAGGTGTTGATGGAGAAAACAACATCCAACTTGTGGAAAAGGTTAGAAACTCTTTACGCGACAAAGTCTCTATCTAACCGATTGGTGTCGAAACAACGACTATACATTTCCTGCATGAACGAATGTGAGCACTTCAGAGATCACATTAGTCAATTTATTATTCTTTTGAATGATTTAAAGAATGTAAGGTTCAGCTTGATGATGAAGATAAGACTATGTTATTATTGTGTTCTTTACCCCTTCATACAAGTTTTTTAGGAAGACCTTAATTTATGGTGGAGATAAATTCTCATTCGAGGATGTGAAGGATCCTTGTTGAGTAAAGGCAAACTCGACAATGAGTTTGGTTAGGATAGCAAGTCTGATAGGCAAGCATCAACTTCGATAGATCTAGGAATCGAGATAAAAGATGTCACTATTGTAAGAAGTTAGGTCATGTCAAGGTAGATTGTTACAAGCTACGAAATAAGAGGCTTGCTAAGAACAATGAGAAAGAATTACTTTATGCTAATTTGGTCAACAAAAAGGGTGACGATTTCTTGTTACTGTCGACAAGCAAAAGCTTCAAGCTTACGTCCGAGAGGATCTTGGATTCGAGGTGTTCTTTCCACATGTGTCCCAACAGGGACTGGTTCTCCACATACAATTCAGTTGAAGGTGGAGTTGTGCATATGGGGAATGGCTTATCCTATAAGGTAATTGGTGTTGGTACTGTTCAGATTAGGATGCACGACAAGACAATTAGGCCACTATCAAATATCAGGTATTTGCCTAATTTAAAGAGAAATCTCATCTCCTTGGGAAATTTGGACTCAAAGGGCTATAAAATTAACATCACGTCAAGTGGCATTAAGGTATATCATGGGGCTCATGTTTTGATGAAAGGTAGAAAGACTGGAAGTCTTTATGTTCTGTAAGGATCAACAGTGATTGGTTAAAAAGCATATCCCTCATCTGTTAAGGAGTTAGAGTCGACTCGTTGAAACAGAGGCAACTTGGTCATAGGAAGGAAAAAGATATGATTGTTTTGAATAAAAGAAGTTCTCTTTTGAGTGTAGGTTTTGGAAAGACAAAGCACCGCATTCATAGAAAGTAGACCCGACTCAGGTTTGATTTCGCAATGCATAAGTTGAAGACTAGAAGTCTTCTGGTTTCAAAGTTCAAGCACAACTTGAACTTAGTTAATATCAGTATGTCTTACATTTCAACATAACCAGTGTGTGACGTTGCAACAAGGAGTAGCTCTTTGTCCTGACAAGTAGTCGGCGTCATGACGAAAAAACAAGCTTCATCCCGACGACATAACCATATTTCGTCACGACAAAAATAAAGTCAGGTCACGGCGTGGCGATGACTACCTCAATTTCTTGGCATTACTTCTTTCAATTAAATATTGTTTTAGTTTCCCACTTAAACTCTAATTAGTATAGATTATTTAATATTATTGACTTACGAATTTAACCTATAAATAGACCTTCTACAACCTTAAAAAGATTAACCCATAACACATTTAGGTATTAGTTTTTACAAGTTTTAGGGAATTTGTGTTTAAGTTTTAGGGTTCTTATTTTCAGGTTTTCAGGGTTTAGTTTTTATTTCCATCCTTGTACTCTTCGTTTTTACTGATTTAGTGAAATTATCTTTGCCCATGATTTTTATCTTCTTCGAAGGAGTTTTTCCACGTAAAATTTGTATGTTCGATCTTTTATGTTTCTTCATTATTTTATTTGTCCTTTGCTTGATCGGATTTATCCCAATATAATCTATTGGTTGTGATAAATGATTATTCTTAATTTGCTCGTGTAATCAACTTATTTACATGCGTTTTTTTTTCTATTTGAATGCAAAACCTTGATTTTTTTTCCTGCCAAAAGTGGAAGAAGCTTGAAAATTTTGTAGTATATCAAGTTAAAATCATGTTTACAGCTCCTCCACTCCTTCTATATATATTATAAATAGGAAAAAAAATTGACAACAAAGATTAAACTCTTTAAGATACCAAAATGACTTTAAGATTAAACTCTTAATAAAATATGTTAATGGAAAAAAAACAGATTCACTAAAAGTGTTTTTTTTTTTCATATATGACAAAACTAAAAAGTTCAGTCAAATTTGCTTTTGTCGGCCTCAATTTAATAAAGTACTTATCTAATACCCACACGTGGGGAAAGTCAACAAAGTTCATTAGTAAACCCTTTCCTTATCAATCACCATTTACCATTAAATTAAAACTTTCTTGCAAAGCTAATTCCTACTGCTATTTTTTGTGGCCAATAAGGTTATTGCAGTATAAGTTGCGGTAGCTATGGATCATCTATAAATAGATAGCTGGTATGCTCTGCTTCTTCACATCAGCTGTAAGGCCTGACCATTGAGCAATGGCTTTCGCACTCAAAACTAAGTTTCTTATTTTCATGTTGACTGTTTCTGGGGCTCTGGCATCTGCCATGTCCCGCATATTGGATGAAGCCTTCGTTGCTGAGAAATACAAGCAATGGATGGTTGAGCATGGACGAACCTATGAGATGCAGGAAGAGGAGCCTATGCGTTTTCAGATATTCAAAAACAATCTGGAATTCATAGAAAACTTCAATAAAATGGGGAATCAAACTTATAAGTTAAGTACCAATGAATTTGCTGACTTAACCAATGAAGAATTCCTAACGAACTTTGCTGGATACATGTTCTCTTCTAAAAATGTTTCACATAAAATTAAAAGGTTTCGATATGAAAACCTGATTAATGTCCCGGATAGCATCGACTGGAGGAAGAAAGGGGCTGTCACTGAGATCAAGGACCAAGGTTCTTGTGGTAAGAGATATAAACTTAGCCCTAGAAGTTTAGTAAATTAATAATTAGTAGTTTACTTATGTTTAAATTGTTTTTTGCATGTTTATGTAGGAAGTTGCTGGGCATTCTCAACTGTCGCAGCTGTAGAAGGCGTCATAAAGATTAAAACTGGAAAGTTGGTCTCGCTCTCCGAGCAACAACTGGTGGATTGCGCCAGGACCGAAAGTACCCGAGGCTGCGATGCTGGTTGGATGGACGACGGATTCGAATACATTGGTAGAAACCAGGGTCTCGCCAAGGAATCAAAATACCCATACACCGGAAAGGACGGGAAATGCAGCCGTCGAAAAGAAACTTTCAGAGCTGCGCAGATCACTGGATACGAAGATGTACCTCGCGACAATGAAGAAGCTCTCTTAAAGGCCGCAAGCCGGCAACCTGTTGCAGTGGCCCTTGATTGCAGTGGATATGGATTTCAGTTTTATTCAGGAGGTGTTTATGGAGGACCATGCCGAACCAGGTTAAACCATGCTGTTACTGTCGTAGGGTATGGAACAAGTGAAGATGGGATTAAGTACTGGTTAGTGAAGAACTCATGGGGCAAATCCTGGGGTGAAAGTGGTTACATGAGGATCAAGAGAGATGTTCATTCCAAAAAAGGTCTTTGTGGCATTGCCAAGAAACCTTCCTATCCAGTTGCATGAATATTCCTGTGGATCAGTACTCGTTCTTGTTGTTTCCTATATATATATATATATCTGTTTGTGTTTATATATAAGAGGTATTATGTCCTGAGTGCTATTATCTATAAAAATTAACCTCGTTGTGTGGCTGTTATCATGTAAATTAGCTTTTCCAAACATATAAATAAATTGGTATTATGGATGCCAGTCTAATTAATATGAAAAATATATATTAATTACATCTGCAATGTATATAATATTAAAATCAAAAAATTAGATTAAATTTTGAGCAAACCAAATTTGAACACATAAACAGATTAGATTAATTATATTAAATGCACTACAATTGTTTATAATAATGTTGACATCAATTTTTAGTTGATGTCGAGTTAATTTGTGAGACAAAATGAATCAACAATATTATTAGGATATACAATTGATGGGTGTAATAAATTGTGTATTATAATATTAAAATGTATAACATTTCATTATTTCTCAATCGAGTTAGATTTTGGTTGACTAGTGACACCAATTCAATCATAACTTAAATAATAGTATACATATTTGTTAGAGCTGTGTGACCAAAATTCCTATTAAAATTAAATACAAGTGGCAAGATAGGGGGATCTGCGAGGGCGAAGGCCGAGGTTTACTTCTTTTATTTGATATTTGATTAGAATAAGGTGTTTTAACCTTACTGTATTACTTCTATTAGACTTTGATTAGAACAAGGTTTTTAAACCTATAAATAGACGTAATCGTCTCTCCTCTTATATCATTTGAATTCGACAGTGAATTTTCTTCTCATCTACCTGTGATTTTTTCCCGAAAGGGTTTCCACATAAAATTCTGTGTGTTCTATTTTCTCTCTTTCTTTACAATTTATTGTTATTATCGACGTTCAATTTTTCACAATATTCAATTGGAGGTAAGAAAGTATGCATATGTATATCATATTAAAATAAAGTTTCAATTTAGAGGTAAGATTAATATTTTTTTAAGGGTAAAGGGCTAAAGGCCATATAAAAAATTAATTATTCATATAAATAGCACGAATTTAAATCTCACAAAATATGCTGATTTTTTTATTATTTTTAAATAAAAAAATTAAAGTACTCTCAAGTAATATGATTTATTTTAAATACGAAAAGATATTTTTGTGCTTTCTATAACTGAGTTAATTTCGGTTAACTCATAATAACATCTTTATTACAAGCTTGAATAATATTATAAATGTGTTTAGTCGCGGAGGCAAAAAAAAAATTGGGGGGAAAAATTAAATTGTATATTTTTGTGATAGTAAAAATACAATTTCACCATTTTAATAGTCTATATCTTTATAATTTTTAAAAGATTAAATTAAATTTTTATATTGGGGTGCAAAGTGCAATTTTACCTTTACCAATATAAAATTTATAAATTATAAATGGCCTAAATAAAAAAAAATTCATTTTTAGGGGGGCGAGGGCCCCTGCCAGCTCTCCTTGGCTTTGCCACTGAATGTGTTTAAGTGAATGTTTCACTAACTTTGTCTAAATAAAGAAAATAAAGGTGATTTTTTTTGGACAGTTGAAGGTAACTAGAGGTGTCCATGGGTTGGGCTGAGCCAGGTTCAGGCCAAGCCCAACAAAAAAAAATTGGCGTGTTTATTAGGCTTGGGCCTGGCTCAGCTCGAAAAATTGGCCTAAGATTTTACCCAAGCCCGACCTAGATAAAAATGTTAAAACCCGAGTCCGGCCAGGCCTGCCTGTATTAATTCTTTTATATATTTATTAAATAGTCTTTCAAAAAATATATAATACATCAAAAATACTAAAAATATTAAAATAAATATTCCTAATAAATTGAAAATAAATATATATGTATACTTAAATAACACTAAGATAGGTGCAATTTAACAAGCAAATGTCTCTAAAATATTAACAAAATTAACAATAGAACAAGATTTATACAATACCCCAACAATAACAAAATAGTATCAACATAACAGTGAAATAGTAAAAAAATAACAATAAAATAGTAAAAAAAAAGAGTAAAAAACAACAAGAAAAACATCAATTATTTTCATATTCGGGTCGGGCCAAAAGGTCTTACTCGAGGCCCACCTGTTTTTTACACGGGTCTTATTTTTTTGCTCAAACTCAATTTTTGAGCATATATTTTTACTCAAATCCTCCCACATTTTAAACGGGCCTTTGAGCCGGGCCACTCGGACCAAGGTAAGGATTGAGTTTTTTTTACCTTATAAAAGATGTTGATTTTTATATTAAACTAAAATATTTGAATTTTAGCCCCTACTTTCTTATTGATGCAATATAGTTTCTCTACACTTAATCATCAACATTGAATTGAAAAGAATAATAAAAAATTTTCAAATGAGTGATTGTTATGTTTATAAGCATTTTCAATAAATTTTAAATATTCTTTTATTTAAAAATTTAAAATACTTTTATAAGTTCAGAATATTTTTTAATATCAAAATCAAGGGTTTTTATATGTAAAATTTAGGTTAAAAGGTTATTTAACTAAAAATAAAATATAAACTTGTTTAAATAATGGGAAAATTACATATAAAAGTCCATTTTAAAAAAATTATCGAAATGGGCCTGGCAAATAATTATTTACTGGAATGGCCCTATTTCCCAGAAAGCGTGTCCACGTCAGTGCATTGTCAGGTAACGAAATAGAAAAACGCGCCCTTGAGGAAGCGTTTTGCCTACGTGGACAAAAATCGCTCCTTTAAGGGCGCGCTTTATGTCCAAGTAGGCAAAACGCTTCCTCAATGACGCGTTTTGCCCGTGTGTCCTGCGATTAGGGTTTTGGGTTATTGGTTTAGGGCTAGGGTTAGGGTTAAGGTTTTGGTTTTTTAGGTTTAGGGTTTTAAAGAAAAAATTAAATAAATAAGGAATTAGGGTTTAGAGTTTGTCAATTAAATTAATTATAAATTTTTCAAAATTGGATTAGGTTCTACGTTTATTGTTTTGTTTAAAAAAATCAACTAAATTAAGGTTTAGGGTTACTTGAGTAATTTAATTAAATTTTTTAAAAAAAATTAGATTTGGGTTTAGAGTTAAGGGTTTTTAAGGAAAAATCAAATAAATTAGGGTTTAGGGTTTAGGATTACTTAATTAAATTATTTGTTAATTTAAAGAAGCTCCCACGTGGACGCGCTTTTGCTATAGTAGCTCCTGAAAAAATAATTTTGAGTATACGTTTCTGAGCAAATAGTGTCAAAAACGCTTTAAACAAGATGCTTTGTCAGCAATAGTACTGAAAGAAACTCCCACGTGGACGCGCTTTTGCTACTGTAGCTCCTGAAAAAATAATTTCGAGTAGACGTTTCTGAGTAAATAGTGTCAAAAACGCTTTAAGCATGATGCTTTGTCAACAGAAGTACTGAAAGAAGCTCCCACATGGACGCGCTTTTGCTACAGTAGCGCATGTTTGGCCTGATGCTATAAATGAGGCAAAATTTTTTCTCAGATTGCATAAGTTACAGTAAAAAGAATTTAGAGAGGCTAAGAAGGATAGAAATTGAAGATGAGTGAACGTATTAGTGCTGTTATTTACTATGACGGTGAGGTTTGCCACACCGAGAACGGTGTTGTTTTTTTATCGGAGAATACAATGCGACTGGTTTTTAACTAGAACATAGATTTGACAGAATTTCGTAAAAGAATTAGGCATAAAATATTCGGAATGACGCCAATGAAAGTTCTGTCTATTACGTATCGATTTGTTCTTCTGTTGATCTAGTGACATATGACTCGTTTGACATAAAAGTGCTCGTAGCTTGGAGGCAATGGTGCAGACTCATCTCGCTAGTGGAGCACCCTATATTGAGTTATATGTACAATTTACATCGCCAAATAATACACTTGCGACTGGTGTTTAGAGGTATACGCGACCCCTGCACGACACTCTGTCGGTGGATGGGACATGCACCTCGTTGGCTCAATGTTTGATGCTGGAGATACGTACTGGGGAACGGCATCAACTTCTAGTGGTTGGCAATCTACATCCAATTGGGACGTTATGAAATGCCCAGAAGAAGGGATGATGTACTCCCTACGACGTCCACCGGTGAGGGGACCTCGTACATTGCAGATGATGGTAGGTTAGAAGATGACTCCGATGTGGATCCACCTCGAGAGCCTGGGCCCGATGGTGCAGAAGTTGTATTATTTTCTGAACCGAAGTCTATTCCAACCGAACCTAAAGATGTTGAAGAGGGTTCAGATGAAGAAGAAGATCTATGATTCAGGGCATACTCACCTCCAGCTCACATGCATAATGTCGATCTGTCTACAGATGATGCGTTGGAGTTTCCAGATCTACCACACCGATTGTGTGATCGTACAAGTTCAGTACTAGATTTGGGTGAATCTGAAGTTGGTAATCAGTTTTCCAACAAGGATAGTTTTATTGGTGCTTTGAAACAACATAGAATCAATAACGGTGTTAACTACCACGTCGTTAAGTCTAAAGCTGATAAGTTTGAGGCGAAGTGTGCAGTGCAAGACGGTACATGTTCATGGAAAATCTACGCCTTGTTGAGGAAAAAGACAGGGTTGTGGGAGATAAAAAAGTACAAAGGTCCACATACATGTGCTGCAGGTACAGTATTTAGGGTTTCTAAATAATACTGTTATTATGTAATGGTGCATTATTTAATGTACTCCGTTTATAGGTATTTCACAAGATCATCCTAAAATAGATTCAGCTACGTTAGCTACCTTGATACTACCCACAGTGAAGGCAGATCCCAGGACTTTAGTGCCAGTCTTAATTGCCAATATTCGTAGCCAAATGGGGTACACGCCCTCTTACCGCAAGGCTTGGATAGCTAAGCTGAAGGTGTTGGAGAATATGCATAGTGAGTGGGACTCTTCATATAATGAAATATGGCAGTGGTGTCAAGTGCTAGAGAGATACGTCCCAGGTTGTATAACAGACCTTGAAACGGAACATGCGTACTACAACGGCAGATTGCTACGTGGATGCCATGTGTTCAAATGCCTATTTTGGACCTTTAAGCAATGCCGAGATGCATTTCCATATTGCAAGCCATTGGTACAAATTGACAGTACCTTTATGTTTGGTAGATATACCCATCGGCTATTGCTAACAGTGACATAGGATGGCAGTGAGAGAATTCTTCCAATTGCGTTTGCAATAACACCGGGGGAGTCAGCTGATGACTGGGATTTCTTTCTATCTATGTTAAGGAGGCATGTGTGCCCCCAACCTGATATTTTTGTTATTTCAGATCGGGGCACCGGCATACTAGCTACAATTGATCGACAGGGAAGCTTATGGTAGTGCACACACCATCGGTATTGCTTAAGGCACGTTGCTTCCAACTATTACAGGCAATATCCATCTAAGAGTGAACGACGACAAGTGACCAACATGGGTATTTAGTCTCTATTAATATAATTTCGTTTGTCATTTTAAATTTATTCTAATTGAAAGAGTGGTATGTAATATTCGCTATGAACTTATATTAGCAAGATATGAAATAAATAAAGATCGATTTCATGAAATGTTGGCAGTTTTGCGTTCAATTAACAGCGAAACGCGAACTACCTTTGTAACATACCTTTCGAACAGTGGTCACAAGCATACGACGGCGGCCTATGATATGGTCATATGACCTCAAACCTGGCTGAATGCATAAATTTTGTTCTAAAAGGAACGCGCCATCTACCGATAACACCGGTTGTGTGAGAGACATATTTTCGTTCAGCGGCTCTATTTCCAAAGCGAGCAGGGAGTTATGCAGGCCAGATGCAGGGAGGCCATGTATGGTGCAGGAAGGTAGTGCAAGAAATTAACAAGGCCAAGGTGCGGGCGAACACCATGCATACAGTCTGTCACGATCGAGACAACTTATGGTTTCGCGTGACAGAGTTTGATAGACCGCACCAAGGTGTTCTTGGCGGGCAATATCGTGTACACTTGCGAAATAGGACTTGCGACTGTGGGATGTTTGACGCACTTCGTTATCCATGCGCTCATGTAATTGCAGCTTGTCAGAATCTCCGTCTGGATCCGATGAGCTACGTCGACGAAGTGTACAAATTAGAAAACATGTACAACGTCTGGAGACATGTATTCCCACTGCTCCCAGATGAATGTAAGTGGTCGTCTGTATCGCTTGCTCCATTTAAACTGTTACCGGATAGAGAATTACGTCGCAAACCAAAGGGTTGACCTTGCTCGACTAGAATACGTAACAATATGGATATCCGAGAAACAGCCAACCAACAGAAGTTGTGCGGATGGTGTAGAAACCCAGGCCATACAAGCCGATCATGCCCAAATCGCAATAGTTGAATGTTATTGTAAAAAATTTGTATTATTTATATTTTTTTAAATAAAAAATTGGTACAAATATTCAAAATATTAACTTATTTAAAAGAAAATCTGTTTCATTAAAAATATTAAAGTAAATTACAATTACTTTATTCAAAATAACGTTTTATTTTATTAAATGAAATACTATAGAAATATTCAACATATTTCTTTATTTGAAAGAATTTCTATTATATTAAAATATAAAAGTAAATTCCTATTTTATTACATGAAATAATATAGAAGAATTTCTATTTATTACATCAAATAATATCAAAATATTCAAAATGTTTGTACAAATATATTATAATAAAAATCAATCTCCGTGCCCGCTGGATTTAGTGCCACATGGCGGCCGTCGACGGTTACGCGCTGGATTCCTCCTTTGTCCAGCTTCCGGCGAGGGTTGTGGTTACTCCGGCGAGGATTCTGGTTCCTCCGGTAGAGGATCTGGTTGTCGGTGTTGGGACAATTAGCCACCTTGATAGAATGGTGATTGTGGAGGTGTTTGCATCACCAACGGCGAAGCTGTTTGAAACCCATACGGTGATGGGAATTGGTAAAAAGAAAAGCTCCCCGACAACCCCTCTTGCGATCCCTTGTGTGACGCTGGCCTATACATCTGCGGTCCACTCGGCATAATCGAAAATGGAGATGAACCGGGCCATGGACTCCAACATGCCATAGGACTAGAAAAAAGAAACATATAAGGGTTAGGATACATAAAAGGGCTAGGATACGCACCTGGCATCATTTGAAAAGGCTGTGCCGTGGGTATCGTCGGTTGAACTGCTGGGTCGGGTGACTGTGTCAGTGTTGTTGCTGGGCCTGGTGATTATATGGATGGTGATGATGGACCGGGTGATTGTTTGGGCCTCGTTGATAAACCTGCATCATCGTCCCTTCTTCTTGGATTTAAAGGGCCACGTCGTTCCCTTTGGACATGCAATTGCCGCTGCCTCTCCTCTGCCGACAGTAAATACGACTTGCCATAGATCCTAAACCATGGCATGTATTTTGGCACGCACGCTAAATCTAGAACGATGATCGGTTCCCGAGTAGGTATATAATCATACCGGTCTTCCCATATTTGGATGTAGTATGACTAGAATCTCGGCCAATCCGTATGCAATTGCCGTAGGTCGATTTTGTGATGATCATCCAACACCTCAGGTGCCACGGGGATCGATTGTCAAAATCCAATTTGCTGTAATACTCTATTCGACTGGTGCATCTCCACGGTCGCATAGTTGACCAATAAGACTTTCACATGTCAAGCGTTTGGATTTTGAAAGTACTCATCCGGAATTACTGCTCGAATTGCCTGATCCTCATATGGTGTCCATTGAAACTATATGAACATGATGGAAATATTAGTTATATACATAATACATAATACTAAATACTAAATACTAAATACCAATCGACTAGCTCGTGATAGAAATATCTATTTTATTTAATACTTGTGCTTCCGACTATTGGTCTAATAGAAGCTGTATATCTTCAAGAAAGGTAGGTAATCAAGCATAACTTCTCGAATGGTTGCACCTAATTAAATAAATTTTTAGCATACTATTATATTTTAAATCTACGTAATAATTGTAAAATCTAATATAAAATTAATGTATATGGGTGGTCCACTGGAGGACGTAAAAATGGAAAGCGAAACCGTGCCCATGATTGCAGTAGTGACAGACAATGTAACACCCCTTACCCGTATTCGATGCTGGAATAGGTTACGAGGTATTACCAGAACATATACACTTTTAACCGTAGTAAACCAAGTTGTAAAATTTCATCTAAATTAAAAATTTCAAGTTGTTATTCTCAAGTCGTTAATTAGGGTTTTCTTGGCTAAATATACTCACAATCTTTCACTTCCTTGTCGTATGAATTTATAAATTTTCACTTACTTGTTGAATTCGTCCTGAGTACCTGAATTTATCCGTATCATTACATATTCTCATATCGTCAAATTTTCCTTTTTAACTAATGTAATATATCAATTACTCACTATCTAGTAAGCTAATTGTCACATATATATACATTATCCATTAATCTCCCACAAAGCTAACAAAATTAGCCACAAAGATAGTACAAATTTTCTCTATTCGATATAAACCAAAACATGTTATTTCTTTTCCAACAAACCTTACTAAATATACACTTTATACTAACCCAAGTGTTTAACCATTCACCCATGACATAAATATATTTTATCCATTATTGTCGAATATAGATATGCTTCACAAATCATAATTCACATCACATAGTAATCGAATTAATTTTATCATTTCTCAAATAGATTACAAAATAAGTTATATAACAAAATATAGATACATTTTAAACCACACAAATAAACAAATTTTCATGGCATTACATGATCATCACATATCAAAGACAAATGTTCTTGACATTTCTATCACATAAACCGAATTAATCAATGCAACCTCAATGATATAATCATCCATATATCATTATTTTCACACATATAAATATCATGACTACATTTCTTAAACATTTGATCAATTGATTTTCAATACCGCAATAGCCCTTCAGTATCAATACATATTTACCATTCAATTTAACATTTACCGATTATAATTGGGCATATGACCATTTATACACAATTCATTCATACATTTTATTACCCTCCTCCTCCTCTCCATTCCACATCCTTTATGTATAAAACATGCTTAATTAGCATTATACATAATTTCACTATTCACTTATATTTAAATTCAAAGCTGTCTATTTGAGTCAGAGTCACTAAATCATTTTTATCCAAAGCTACAGAGCTCCAAATTAAGTTCTGTTAATTTTCCCCGAAATTAGACTCACATTTATTCTTACCATAAAATTTTTAGAATTTTTAACTTGGCCAATTAGAACAGTTTATTCTTTAAAGATTCCCCTGTTTCACTGCTCAACATCTCTGACCTCTCCTCACTAAAAATGAATTATCTCATTGCACAGATTTTGGATGATATTTCTGTTTGTTTCCTTTGAAAATAGACTCATTAAGATTTAATTTCATATCTCACTCAACCACTAACTCAATTCCTATAAGTTTTGGTGATTTTTCAAACTAACGTTACTGTCACTGTCCAAATCTGTTCTGTTTCAAATTCACTCATTCACATAACACTATAATAGTTTATTTTGTAAGCACGGTACAAAACTTCATTACTCCAGTGACTCTTTTGCAACTCATCGCATTTCAATCACATATTTTTATTGGTTTGCAATTTCTCATATCCCGTTAAGCATGTCGGTATAATAGCGAACATTCGGTGGTTTGCACATAGTACCACTCATTTAACTATTATCATTCGATACACGTAGTAGCCTTCACATAGTACTACACACGTGATCAAACTTTCCAGTTCACGTAGTAACCTGCACATAGTACTACACACGTGACCATTAATATCCGATACTCGTAGTAGCCTGTACATAGTACTACACACGTGATCGAAGCTATCTGGTACGCATAGTAGCCTGCACATAGTACTGCACATGCGACCTTTCATTCCGGTACACGTAGTAGCCTACACATATTACTACACACGTGACCATCACTTTAACTTTCACATAGTGACCTACACACAGTCCATGTCACACATGTGATCATTTCTGTCACTTCATTCGTATCCCTTTTTATTCTGAATATTCAATCGGGAAATTTCTCACTTTTTCTCATTTTTTTCTTTCACTAATCAAAGTCAATTCCTTATCTTTCTTGACTTATAATACATTTAACTTATTTTACACTCACATTATTCAATCCAGTCCAAAAATCATATTTTGGCAAAATTACATTTTTGCCCCTAAAGTTTCACAAAATTACGATTTTGCCCTAGGCTCGGAAATTAAATTTTATTCCTTTTTCTTATGTTTTATGACATGCTGAACAATTTTTCCTTCTATAGAAACATCAAATTCGTGCTCTAAAGTGCACTTATAAACAATAATAATTTTTAACAATTATACGTTTCACTCGTTTTCGCTAAAAATCGTTTAGCAAAAATCGTTTAACATAATTCTAAGCTTCATATTCTATCATGAAACATTAAAATTCACACTTTTCATCTATGGGTAATTTTTCAAACATAATTTCTAACTCGAATTAATGATAGAAATAACTTAAGCAAGTTATCGAGATTCTAAAAATATAAAGAACAAGAAAAACGGGGCTAGAACGGACTTACCATGAAGCTTGAAAGAATGAAAAAACCCTAGACATGGAGTCCGCATGATATTCGGCCAGTACTCATGGAGAAGATGATGATTTTGGCCTTATTTTGTCTTTTTAATTTGTTTTAATTACCAAATTACCAAAATGCCCTTAACTTAAAAATATCCTATTTCACCTATTTCATGTCCATTTTTGTCCATAACATAACCAATGGTCTAATTACCATTTAAAAATGTCCAATTTAAAATTTCATAGCAATTTGACACCTCTAGCTTCTAGAACTCAACTTTTGTACTTTTTACAATTTAGCCCTTTTGATTAAATTAAGTGCTCAAATGTTGAAATTTTCGAACGAAATTTTCACGAAATCTTTCCTTGAAATTGTAGACCATAAAAATATAATAAAAATAAATTTTTCTTCATCGGATTTGTGGTCCCCGAAACCACTGTTCCGACTAGGCTTAAAATCGGGATATTATAGACAACCTCCGATTTTCACTTTATTCGGTCACGTCACCCCGCACATCTCTCGGTATAATGTGGCCAAAATGGCAGACCCCCAACTAAATTCACCAACTGTTCTAAAATCAACGAGTTTCAGTAGCCATCTTAGATGTACAAGGTTCCGTGACAAGTCCGACATCAGATAACCTCCAATTATCTAAAGAATGTACACCTAAGCATATCAGATTCTTTCTAGTTCGGTAAAATCATCATCCGGCTCCGGGAATGTGTCTCGTAACCAGCCCATCTCGATCCAACCTCCGTTAATATTCTCCGGAATAGCGCCCAAAAGCTCGTAGCATACCGCTACCCAATCACCAGATTAAACAGACCCGGTGACTGCGTACCCGTCCACCGGCAATCCCAATTGCAAATTGACATCTTCCAAAGTGATAGTACACTCTTCACATGGAAGATAGAATGTGTGCGTCTCGGGTCTCCACCTCTCAATCAACGCACTGATGAGTTTCGAGTCCAACTTGAATCCCTGGCCTACCGTCGCCACGTACCAAAAATCTGCTTCTCACAAGTAATTCTCTACCAACGGTGATGGAGGACCATACAAATTACGGATATAGCATTGCAATATCCGATCTACAGACTTTTTATAACAAATAATAAAATAATAATTATTTAAAATTGCATAAATAAAAATATCTTAAATAATATTTAAAAATTAAATTTAACACTTACCATTTTCATTTGTTCGACGGATATGTGCTTGTCATCAAGACGAATTAATTCTCAGGTCATTGCTAACACAATCAAATTTTTATGATTTAAAAAAATTAAAAAATAAAATTTAAAATTTTTTAAAAATAATTAAAAAATTAAAGCTTTTTTAAATAGGAATGAGAGGAATTTGAGAGGAATTAGAGAGAATATTAGAGAGAAATTGAGAGAAGGGATTTTGTTGTGAAAAAAAATGAAGGGGGTTTTATAGTTTTTTTTTATCATTGGGGGGTCACCAACGGTCAAAAAAGTAGCCGTTGCTACTGTTCAAGCGCGGGCAAAACGCGTCCCCAAGGGAGCGCTGACGTGGCAGGAAATCGCGTCATTGAGGGCGTGCTTTTTGTCTACGTGGACAAAGCGCTTCCTTAAGGAAGCGTTTTCCTGCCACATCCCCTGACATCGCGCTGACGTGGACGCGCTTTCGGAGAATTGGGCCATTCGGGTAATTAATTATTTATCGGGCCCATTTCAATAAATTTTTAAAAAAATTGACTTTTATTAATATTTTGCCCTTAAATAATGTATAATAGTTTAAATGCATTTTTTTAGTATATTAACCATAAAAAAACAGTTAACCATTAAAAAAGTATTTCGTACAAAAGCACTAAAATCAATGTTTAAAAATAGAATCGAATCGATCGATCGGATTGAAACTGGCCGGATAATCGGTTCAGTCAACAACAAACCCCCTTTCTAATCGGGAATTGCCAAAAACTGAACTTGGACTTGGAACCGCAAACCGGAAAAAACCAAAAAATCAGTAAAAGATTTCGTCAGAATAATTTTTGGATATTTTGGGTTCCTTGGCCTAAGTCAAGTTGGAAAATTTTCCTAATAATAATAAATCATGGTTCCTTTCAACTATCAGCCCAACGCAGAACAAATTTTTTTTTAAAAAAAGTAATTTTAAAATTTTAAAAACTAAAACATAAGTCTTAAACCTACACGTGACTCCCACAGGAGCCTCTGCTCACTGCTCACTGCTCACTGCTCACTCACCCACAATCTAAAAAGGTTTAAACTTTAAACAGTATAAAGAGTTATGCAGAAACAAAAAGAAAGTTTAAAGAAATGAAATAATATGAACTACAAAAAAAATGAAAAGTTGAGAGTGAAGAAATCACAAATCTTATATCTAAAGAAAAGAAAGAATAACCATTGGGCATACACTTTTCCCGAATAATAAAAAATAAAATATTAAAAAGTAATAAAAGAAATAAAATGAAAACAATCTTTTTGCCTTTTTAAATAAATAATCATATAAAATTGAAAAAGTAGGTTTTAGGAGAGAAGAAATTGTAGAATTTGGGAGATTGTACTACAATCTTTTATTATTTTCTTATGTTTTATTTTAATTTCATTTCTCTTTATATTTTTATTTTTTATATTTTTATTTACGAACCAATCAAATCGATGATTGAATAGATTGGGTTTTTTTACCAAAATAAATTAAAAAAATTAAATACCGAAATAGGTTGTCAGATAGATTAATTACCGAAATGGTATGTTTTTTAATGGCGCCTATCTGACAAGCGCCAATAAATTTTTATATTAATTTTTTTTCTTTTAATCGCGCCTATCTGACAAGCGCCAATAAATTTTATATTCTTTTTTTCTTTTAATAAAATATTATTAATTTTTTTTCTCGGATCAGTATATGACCTGGGTATAAATACGAGGTGCGACTAGTTGCGCCTATCTCGGAGGCGCCAATGGTGGAGCCTATCTGACAGGCGCGACTAGCTGCAGCTTATTTTTTCCCTATATATACTCTCGAAAATCAAATGAGCACAAACATAAATTTTAGCAGAGGAACATACACAAAATTTAGTAGAACGGAAATAAGAAGATAGGGAAAAGAAAAAAAGAAAGGAAAACAAGAAGAAGGATAAGGTATTTGGTTTATTTCTCTTTAAATAGAATGTAGAGTCTTGTTAGTAATTTAATTATTTGAAAGTTATTTTGTTAGGTTATTAATTTTGTTAGCTTTTGAATGAAAAATTTTGCATTAAAAATTTTATGTAATTTTTTGCATTTTGAAACTGTTTTAAGAATTTTGAAATTTTTTTAACAGATCTAGTATTGAAGATGGAGAATTAGTTTTTGCATGCGTTTATTTCGATGGAGAAATTTTGACAACAACCGTGGGATGTATATTTGAATGTCACAAACAAGTAGCAATGAGATTTAATAGAAATATCTCGTTTGATGATATGAAGGAAAAAATTAGTGAAAAAATTTATAGACGTTGTGGGAGAAGGATATCAAAACTTTTCTACAAGTTTCCAGTTTCGACGAATCCAATAAAATTTACCGAAACGGAACTTGTAGACGATGAAGACGTGGAGACAATGGTCGCTCTTTATTGTGGGACTCGGAGCAACCAAAATGCACCGATTCAGTTATTGGTTGAGTTAGTTGGTGTGGAGGCAACTGAAGATCCCACTCCATTAGGTGAAGAAGATTGAGTTCAAGAGCCGTGTATGGTGGTTCCGGTATCATATGTTGATAGTCAATCAACTATATATAGGATCGATATTGATCTTAATGCTGCACTCGAGACTGATGTGGTTGGTGACGATGTATACTATAATAGTGATCCTGTTGATCACGAAGTTGATAGTGAGAGTGATCCCGACGTGGACGAGGTCCCGAATGATATTGACGACGAAGGCATGAATGAGGATGGAAACGTTAACGTGTTTTCAGTCTGAAACTAGATTCGTGGTATTGTGATAGACAATAATCCTGGGGCACACATGTCTCGGATAAACCCCGATGCGGCGCGGGTAGCTGAGTTTCTGGAGTACCCTGAAATACTACCTGCTCACCGGATGGCCGTATATTTTGATCCAGAGGAGTTGTTCGTGGGCCAGAGATTCGAAAGTAAAGAAGAATGCATATTTGCCATTAAGCGGTATAGATGAATATATCAGTAGACTACAAAGTCGTCATGTCTAAACCAACATTATATATTGGAGAGTGTTGGAGGTCGGCAGAAGGTTGCAATTGGCGGATATGAGCTGCTTTTATCCAGAAGTCGCAGATGTGGGAGATACGAAAATTTGTTGGGCCTTACACATGCACTTCAACACGTATGACAGAAGATCATCGAAAACTTGACTCCAAAACTATCTGTACGTGCATCATGAAAATGGTAAAAGACATGCTGACCATTAAAGTTTTGGTACTGATTGTTGAAATACAAGCACGATTCCAGTATCAAGTATCATACAGGAAGGCATGGATAGCTAAACATATGGCAATGGAGCAATTGTACGGAGATTTCGATGCATCGTACAATGAGTTATAGGGATGGATAGCCGCTATGAGGGAACACGTGCCGGGGACTGTCATTGAGTTGCAGACACGACCTTATTACGGGCCGGATGACCAACTACAATCGAGAAAAAGAATTTTCCATCGGATGTTCTGGACGTTTGATCCAAGTGTACGCGCATTATGAGGCATCCGCCTATGTCCATCACAGAAGGATCTGTCGTCCGACAAAGTTCGCGATACAGCATGGCTAAAACTGCAGACCCCAAACTGTATGAACGAGTGTTATGCAAATTGGATAATAAGGGTAAGTACATCAAGTAGACCTTACCGCCGTTTGCATCCGGCATGAGTACACCCCTTATAAAGTGCATAATGTAAGCTCGAATGGCCTGCATCACCTCCCATTTATTGGCAGTACTCGGCAAATGCTCAAAATTGGTCTTTAGCCATGAAAATCTCAAACTGGTAAATTTCCCATCACTTGGCGAGCGTTCAAGTAATTCATAGCAAAGGGTAGCCGGCGTAGAGATTGAACTTACGCCCGTGACCGCATTCCGGTTGATGGGAAGCTCAAGCTGTACGGCAAATGAAATGTGTGGGTCTTCGGACGCCATTGCTCGACTAAAGCGGAAATCAAGTCGTATCGCAGATCAAAAGCCTGGATCAATGCCACTGATCTGAACCCGGCTAACTCTAAGTATGGTATTAGGCGTTCATCTGGCAGAAACCCTACACTATTAACACGACCCCTCAATACGCTGTACGGACCCTGACATTATTAAATTAGCAAAATAGTTAATACAATATAATTTAATTCAACAAATAACATGAGTATCAAATAAAAATTTTATTACCATATCATTAATAGTACTTGATATGTGATTATTATTATTAATCAAAGAACCCATTTGCTGCAAATCTGCAATTAAAAAAATGAATTCATTTAATTGTTTCAAAACATACAATAAATTATTTCAAATTTCAAAAACAAAACACGTTAAATAAATATCTAATAATTTCTCATAATTTACCTACAATAAAAAAATTTATGTCAGATTACAATAATAATATAATCAAAATTAATATAAATTATCTTAAAAACATACGAATTAAAAAAATAAAAATAGAAATAAATACATACATACATACCCGAGTAGTTTATGTTCAAACAACCTATAAAATTATATAACAACAAATTTAATAAACATTTTAATAAATAAATAAAAACTATTAAATAAAAAAAATCAAATGAAATTATATTATATAAAAATTACATTATATAAAAATTAAATGAGTTAACAGCAACTATATGATTAAAAGAGTCAGTTATGATTAAACTTTTAATGAAATGATTTTTAATTTTTTTATAAACTTATATGTTAAACTCACCAAATACTAAACTAAACACAACAATTTATAACTTAATCCTATCTGAAAGGCGCGACCCGTTTTTTACCTGTATTTGACCTGTTGACCATATTTTTACCTATATATATTTAAATATTTTTAATAAAAATAAAAAAAATTAATATTTTATTTAAACAAAAAAATTTTAATATAAAAATTTGATCCGCACCTTTCAGATAGGCGCGATTAAAAAAATTTATATTAAAAAATTGATTCGCGTTGTCAGATAGGCGCGATTAAATTTTTTTAATATAAAAAATTGATTGGCGCCTGTCAGATGGGCAAGATTACAAAAAACATATCATTTCGGTAATTAATCTATCTGACAACATATTTCAGTATTTAATTTTTTTTAATATATTTGGGTAAAAAACCCCCAAGTTGATATAAAAAAAATTTAAATGAGTTAACAACAACTATGTTGATATAAATGAGTTAGCAACAACTATATGATTAAAAGAGTAAGTTATGATTAAACTTTTAATGAAATTATTTTTAATTTTTTTATAAACTTATATGTTAAACTCACCAAATACTAAACTAAACACAACAATTTATAATTTAATCCTAAGTTACTAATAAATTAATTTTGTAAAGTAAGAGATGAAATTCATAATTAAGAGATTATGAAGGTGTCAACTGATAAATTTCTTTGTGTTCTTTTTTTAACAAAAAAACTTTCATTTATAACAAAAATTCCAAGGTAAATCCCACTTTAGTGCTTTAAACAATGACTTATCTTTAGCATAGACAAAACTAGTTTTTATACCCATCCATCTTTATTATTTATGTTAAATAGATCAAATGTTATTAATCCCTTAGCGAGATTTATAATTTCATAATAAAAAGATAAAAGATTAAACAAATTTAAATTTCAAATATAATATTGAAGTCTTATAATATAATATTGAAGTCTTACAAATTTAAATTACTAATAAATTAATTTTAAAATAATTAAAAACACAAAAATTTATAACATAATTCTAAATTACTAACAAATTAATTTTAAAATAATTATAAAAAGTAAAAAAAAAATTACATTCATACAAAATACTAATCCAAAACTATAAACACTAAACATAAATAATTTATAAATAATAATTAATAACAAAAAAATCACAATATCTTAATTAAACTCTTTAAATTATAAACAAAATTATTTACTAAAATAATGCATTACCTTCTTTCTTTCTTTCTTTCTTCTTCTTCTCCTTTCTCTCTTTTCTTTCTCTTTTCCAGTTGATACATGGGGTTTGGGGGACCATACTTATAAGGTCCCCTATTTGTAATTTTTTCCCATTGAAGGGACAATAGCCTGCTGGAAGGGACAACACCATGGTGGAAGGGACAGAGGCAATAGCATGGGCATTGGCGCCTACTTGTCAGGAGCAATTAGTGGCGCCTATCTGACAGGCGCGACCCGTTGACCCATTTTTTACCTGTATTTTGTCCCGTTGACCGTATTTTTACCTATTTTTTATATTTAAATATTTTTAATAAAAATAAAAAAAATAATATTTTATTTAAATCAAAAAAGAAAAAAATAATATAAAAAATTGATTGGCACCTGTCAGATAAGCACCATTTAAAAAACATACCATTTCAGTAATTAATCTATTTGACAACATATTTCGATATTTAATTTTTTAATATATTCCAGTAAAAAACCTAAATAGATTAAATTGAGAATTAACAATCTGACCAATTTAACTACCTACCCGATTCTAAAAATATTGACTAAAACCATGTGGTGACTAAAAATACAGGCACACTAAAAAGTAAAACCATTAATGACTAAACCATTAAATTTATGCATCATACAAAGCAAGAAACTAAGGGGCGGAGGAGAGAGAGTAAATATCTTGTCAAATACAAAGCATTTGAAAAAAAAATCACATTTTTTAAAAATCAGAATATTATTTACTTAGGATTGGGTTTATATTTATGATACTTTTATTATTTTTGTTTTCATTTTTTTTCTAAGTTTTCGTTAATTTTAGTTGAGTTTTTGCTTATATTTTTAAATCTGAATTGATGGTTCAACCAATTTAGTCATTGATTCGCATCAACATTAACCAATTAAAAAATTACATAAATTTAGGAGGTTTGTTTGTCATGTTTAGGTGACTTGAGAATTTGAACTATGCTTGTGTCGATTCTGTCTATAAGAGGTAGTATCATGGTATATGAGCTTTGTTGTGAGGCCTTGGAGATTTTTTACAAAGAAAAACTATGTCATTTTTTTGAAATTGTTGGAAGGGTGATGGTTTTGCAGAATCCTTTACATGGGAGGGTTGGTTTGATTGTGAATGTTCTTGGATGTTTACGTGAGTTGTAACAAATGTCTTTTCAAATTCATTGGTGAAGGCTGCCAATAATGTTTATGGCTTGGTTTAATTTCGAAATGTTGCGATCTTTCCTTTTGATTTGTGTAGGGCTTAGCTACAATCTTGTCATATGGTTTTCATTTCATTTGGGTGTCATTTTATACTCTTATGATTTCTTGATTCCAGTGTTTTTTGTTAGGTGAGGTTTTATGCGATTTTAGGAGCTTGTTGGTTTTGTCCTATTAGATGGGAAAATTGGAGAAAAGGGGAGTATTGAGACGTATTTTGCAATTATTGTACAACTGAAAATTCTTTATACTCTTCCTGATTATCTTGATTCTTGTTTTTTTTATCAAATGGATGTTGAAGAAGATCTTTTGAATTTTGCTAATATGCCTTGATTAAATTGATTGGTTGTTGTTATTGTTTGAGAGTTCATGCAAATAAGGAGAGTAGAGTACGACCTTTAGTTTATTTTTTTGTCTAAAAGTCAAAGGGGGAGGGGATTGTTAGGATGACAACTATCCAGCAATGTTTGTCCAGTGACCTGGTTGGTCATGGATTTGGTCAGTCATAATTTAATATATAGCCTGAGTATTTTTATGTGTTGCCCTTTTTGATATAGGCCTTACTTTTAAAACAAATGGGCCTTATGAAATACATTATTCCTGCTCTCAAAAAATGAAATTATTAAGAGTAGTATGTGAAGAGTTTGAAGTAGAATTCGACTTGCATTAAAGGGAGAAAACTTTTAAGACGTAGTCAATGGCTATTTTCAAGGAAGGATTTTTTGATTACCTTAAGACTCTATTGATTGATTATGAAGCACAAAGGAAGTTAAATTTATCTAGATTTCTCGACATTTATTGTTATTGCATAGGATGCCTATAAATAGGTAGTACTTTGTACATTTGTGGTATTATTTTTTATTGTGTTGAGAGTTGCGAATTGCTATTTTGGCTAATTGTTCTATTTGTTTCCGCATTCATTTTGTTAGAATTAAGTGACCCGAATCCTTATTTAAATAAAATACAGTGGTAAAATAAAATAAAAGTAAAATCCCTATAGAACTACACTTCTTTTATTTTATTTTAGAATAAGGTTTTTTAAGCCTTATTAAACTCCATCTATTTCATATTGATTAGAATAAGGTGTTTCAATCTTACTACACTCCTATTAGAATATGATTTTACAAGCTTATAAATAGACATAGTCTACTCCTCTTGTAATTATTCTAATTTGACATAGTGAATTATTTTCTCCTTTGCCCGTGATTTTTTGCCCGAAAGGGTTTCCACGTAAAATCTGTTTATTCTTTATTTTTCTCTCTCTTTTTTCTTTGCTATAAATTGTCATTACCAACGTTCTATTTTTTTACAAATTGGTATCAGAGCTTCTGGGTTGTTCATCTCAATCACGGTAATGGCGTCTTTGAAGTATGAAATTTTACTGTTGGATCGCAACACCAGATTCGCGTTGTGGTAGATAAAGATGTAGGCAGTTCTTGCACAGATAGACTTTGAAGAAGCCCTATTAGGGGTAGATAAGATGCCTTTAACATTGACAGAGGAAGAGAAGAAGTGCAAGGATCAAAAGGTGTTAACACAATTACATCTGCATTTGTCTAACGAAATTTTGCAGGATGTGATGAATGAGAAGACTGCTGCTGGATTATGGAAGAGGTTGAAACAAATATGTATGTCGAAAAATCTAACTAGCAAGCTGCATATGAAACAACGCCTTTATGCTCATCGTTTGGAGGAAGGTGCATTTGTGCACGAACACTTAACAGTGTTTAAAAAAATTCTCTCAAACTTGGAGGCCATGGAGGTTTAGTATAATAAGGAAGATCTAGGGTTGATTCTACTTTGTTCGTTGCCCCCGTCTTTTTCAACCTTTAGAGATAAGATTTTATATAGCCGCGAGTCTTTCACGGTTGATGAGGTTTATGATTCTTCAGCCTCGTATGATAAGATGAAACATCTTATGGTTAAAACCAACTCTCAGAGAGAGGGTCTCATTGTTCGTGGAAGACAATATCAGAATGCTGATGATGATCGTGGAAGGATACAGGAATGGAATCCTTGCAGTAAATCTCAAGGTAGATCAAAGTCTTCAAACAGAGGTAAAACTTGTAACTTCTACAAGAAGAAAGGGCACATTAAATCTGAGTGTTATAAGATACAGAACAAAATCAAAAGGGAGGCTACGAATCAAAATGGAAAACAACCAGAAAATTATGGTAAAGCTGATGTTGTAGAAGACTACAGCGATCATGAACTTCTAGTCACTTCTATCAACAATTCTAAAGCAAGCGAAGAGTGGATCCTTGATTCGGGCTATACCTTCCACACGAGTCCCAATCAAGATTGGTTTACAACTTACAAAATAGTGTCTAAAGGTGTTGTTTTGATGGGAAATAATGCTTTATGTAGAATTGCAGGTGTTGGAATAATTAAAGTTAAAATGTTTGATGGAGTTGTCAGAAAACTTAGTGACATACGACATGTTTCAGAATTGAAGAGAAATTTAATTCAAAAGGGTACAAATACACAACTAAAAGTGGGGCTTTGAAGATTTCTAAATGTTCCCTCGTTGTGATGAAAGGGCAAAGAAAGACTGTCAAGTTATATATTTTGCAGGGTTCTACTGTTACTGGTGATGCAATTGTATCATCCTCTTCCTTTTCAGATGATGATATTACTAAAATTTGACATATGCACCTAGGGCATATGAGTGAGAATGGCATGGTAGAATTGAGCAAAAGAAGACTTTTTGATGGGCAAGGAATTTGCAAACTGAAGTTCTATGAGCACTGCGTTTTTGGGAAGCAAAAGAGAGTTTGATTCACTAGAGGAATCCATAACACAAATGAAACATTGGAGTATATTCATTCTGACTCATGGGGGCCATCCAAAGTGATTTCGAGAGGTAGAGCTAATTATATGCTAACTTTTATTAATGATTTTTCCAGAAAGGTGTGGGTGTTCTTCCTGAAGCAGAAAAATGATGTGTTTTTCATATTTATGTCTTCAAAAACTATGATTGAAAAACAGACGGGAAAAAAATAAAGTACCTCCATATAGATAATGACTTAGAGTTCTGTTCCGATGAGTTTAATAAATTGTGCAAGTCAGAAGAGATCGTGAGACACTTGACAGTTCGTCATACTCCATAGCAAAACGGCGTTGCAGAACAAATGAACAGAATGATCATGGAGAATATTCGATGTATATTGTCAAATGCCAACTTACCAAAGTCATTTTAGGCCGAAGTAGCCTCTACTGCATGTTTTTTGATCAACCGATCTCCATCTGTTGCCATTGAGAAAAAGACTCCACAATAGGTATGGTCTGGTAATCCCGCTGACTATTTTGATTTAAAGATTTTTGGGTATCCTGCGTATGCTCATGTTGATAATGGAAAATTGAAATCGAGATCTATTGAATGTGTTTTTCTTGGTTATAAAGCTGGTGTAAAAGGGTATAAGTTATGGTGTCCTGAAAATAGAAAAGTTCTAGTCAACAGAGATGTTGTTTTTGATGAAACTGCTATGCTACCTAACTTATCTCTTAAAGACTCTTCCCATAAATAAAATCAAAAGCAGGTGGAGCATCAGATTAATCTAGAATCTACAATAGAGTGGACTCCTCAAGCCAATAAAAAAATTCAAAATAGAGTTACTTCTTCACCACAATACTCTATCGCTAAAAATAGAACTAGAAGAGAAATTAAACCTCCAAAAAAGTATGTCGAGGTTGATCTAGTTGTTTATGCTTTAAATGTAGCTAAAGATATAGATACAAACCAAGATCCATCTAATTATTCTGATGCGGTTAGCTGTGAAGACTCAGAAAAGTGGATGTTTGCTATGCAAGAGGAGATGGAATCACTCTATAAAAATAAAACATGGGATCTTGTGAAACCTCCTAAAGGTAAAAAGATTGTTCGTTGTAAATAGGTGTTTAAAAAGAAAGAAGGGACTCTAGGAGTTAAAGAACCCAGATATAAAGTAAGGCTTGTTGCAAAGGGTTACAATCAAATTCTAGGACTTGACTTCACAGATGTGTTCTCCCCAGTTCTGAAGCATAGTTCGATTCGAGCTTTGCTTGGTATTGTGGCCATGCATGATTTGGAGCTTGAGCAATTAGATGTAAAAACTACATTTTTGCATGGAGAACTTGAGGAGGATATTTACATGCAACAACCAAAGGGTTTTACAGTCTCAGAAAAAGAAGATTATGTTTGCTTGCTGAAAAAGTCCCTTTATGGTTTGAAACAATCACCAAGACAGTGGTACAAGAGGTTTGATTCCTTTATGACTTCTCATGATTTTAAAAGAAGTAGCTTTAACAGTTGTGTTTACTTTAAGAAAAATAGCGATGGTTCTTTTGTGTATCTACTCCTGTATGTTGATGACATGTTGGTAGCAGTGAAAGATAAATGAAAGATAAGAAAGGTTAAAGCCCAACTAAGTAAAGAATTTGAGATGAAAGATTTGGGACTAGTAAAGAAGATACTTGGTATGGAGATTCTCAGAGATAGAAAAGCAAGCAAACTGTACCTAAGTCAGAAGGGGTACATTGAGAAAGTTCTTTGTATATTCAATATGTAGAAGGCTAACCCTGTTAGTACTCCTTTAGAGCCCATCTCAGACTTTCATTGGCTTTGTCTCCACAATCAGATGATAAGATTAAATACATGTCACATGTTCCATACTCTTGTGCAGTGGGATCTTTCATGTATGCTATGGTTTGTTCACATCCAGATTTATCATATGCAGTCAGTGCAGTTAATAGATAATGGCGAATCTAGGTAAAGAACATTGGAAAGCAGTTCAGTAGATTTTAAGATACTTACGAGGTACTACTGATGTTTGCTTACAGTTTGGAAGAACTAGAGATGGAGTCATTGGGTATGTTGATGCTAATTTTGCTAGAGACCTTTATAGAATAAGATCTCTCACAGGTTATGTCTTTACAATCGGAGGTTGTGCAATCAGTTGGAAAGCCACTTTGCAAACTACAATTTGTCTACCACTGAAGCTGAGTACATGGCTATTACTGAGGCTTGTAAAGAAGCTATTTGGTTGAAAGGAATCTTTAGTGAACTCAATGAAGACCTTCAAATCAATATAATATTTTGTGACAGTCAGAGTGCCATCTTCCTTACAAAAGATCAAATGTTTCATGAGAGAACAAAACACTTTGATGTTCAGTATCATTTTGTTCGTGATATTATTGCTCGTGGTGATACTGTTGTGAGCAAAATTAGTACTCATGAAAATCTTGTAGATATGATGACTAAGTCACTCCCTATAACCAAGTTTGAGCATTGCCTAGACTCGATTGGTGTTTATTGTTGAAGTTAAACCCTTAAGGGGTTTTATGGAAGAGGTGGAGAACTTGTTTGTTGAGAGTTCGCGATGAAGAACTTGTTCATTGAGAATTCACGTCAAGGTAGAGATTGTTAGAATTAAGTGACCCGAGTCCTTATTTAAATAAAATACAATGGTAAAATAAAATAAAAGTAAAATCCCTATAGAACTACATTTCTTTTATTTTATTTTAGAATAAGGTTTAAAAGGTTTTTTAAACCTTATTAAACTTCATCTATTTGATATTGATTAGAATAAGGTGTTTCAATCTTACTACACTCCTATTAGAATATGATTTTACAAGCCTATAAATAGACATAGTCTACTCTGATTGTAATTATTCGAATTTGACATAATAAATTATTTTCTCCTCTGACTGTGGTTCTTTTCCAGAAAGGTTTCCACATAAAATTTATGTGTTCTTTATTTTTATCTCTCTTTTTTCTTTGCTATAAATTGTCATTACCGACGTTCTACTTTTTTACATAGTCTTTGGCTTTAATTGTGAGTGAATTAAAACCTTTGTAAGTGAGGTTTGGGTGAGTGGTTGTAATTAGTTGGGACTAGCTATTGGGGTTGCAAATACATGTTATAAAAGGATAGTTTGGGCTTACTCTAATAGGTGGTTGAATCAATTGAGGAATGAGAGACCATTCATTGAGCAAGACTCTGCAAAGTAAGGTTGCTTCTGAACTACGTAAATAAATGACTGTGTGCAGATCTCTCTCTACTTTTGTTATTTTATTTTTTTTATTGTTTGTACAATTCTGTGACTGAACTTGCTATAATCAAGTGGTATTCATAGCAAACTAACATGGTATTCCCAATAGATCGCAATGAGCCATGTCGAGGGATACAGAAAATCTAAGGAATTTGGGTAAGGAACATTACAAGGTAATTGTTTTATGAAGTGGCAAGACTTTGGAACCCAAGAAACTTTTGGTTGAAGATGAACCTATTAAGAAGGAGGAAAATCAACCAACAGTTCAAGTCCCCACACCAGAAGAGCCAGAACATACAAAGTTTGATAAGGTAAAATCTAAACTAGTGGATTCTGATACGTTAACTCCATTTTTAGTAAACTCACCTACCACCCTTCACTATAAATATCCACTCCCATTATTCATCTCTCACTCTCATTTCATTCTCCCATTTTCTTTCTTTCTTTCTACGCATAAGCATCCATATTTTCCCTTTCCTTTAGCCACCAAATACTTGAGATGGTACTCTCTTGGCCAGCCACCGTGAGAAGCAACTTGCGAAGAAGCAAACACAAGGATTGAAGGAAGCCATTTTGATTACATTTCGTGAGATAGCCGAATCAATAATAGTTTATTCTCCCTTATCTTTGTTTACTTTGATTTTAATCATGTTTGCAACTTGTTTTCTTATCTTGTCATCAACAATGGTAGCTTAAATTTGTTTAGCTAGAATGATTGCATTAATTCAATAAAGTTCATTTAAATTGTGTTTATGATGTTTTGTGCCTCAATGGTTCATAGTTTCAATTAAAGTCAAACATGTATTTCATTCATACGTGATTTAATGCATTTGAACTAGTTGAACGGTCCCAGCTAGACAACGACTAATAGACACAATAATTGAAAAGTGCATGCTTAATTTAGATCCTAGCTTGATTAAATTAAAGGTTCATAATAACTCGAGAGAGCTTTATTATCTTTCATAGATGTTAGGTTTATGTAATTAAATTGTTCCAAATCTAGCTTGTCCCTGTTACTTCACATGAATTCTAAGAAACCCTTAGTTAAATATGATCAGTAGTATGCATGTTTTTCTAAGTAAAAGATTCTGAAAGGACTTAATATTGGTTTCAAGCTTATGAAAGATCAAGTTGTCATGTAATATTTTCTAGAATATTATTAAACATGATAAAAATGAACTAAGTTGATAGATGTAATTATTCTAGCCTATTTATGTTATTGATTGTTAAAGTTTGTGAATTTGGGAAGAAACCCATCTCATTATTTCTATTACATACATTGAATTTAGATTAATTTGTATTAGGGATCACTTTGCATTTAGTTAATTTAATTTAACAGTCATGTTTGCAACTTGTTTTGTTATCTTGTCAGCTTAAATTTGTTTAGCTAGAATGATTGCATTAATTCAACAAAGTTCATTTAAATTGTGTTTATGATGTTCTGTGCCTCAATAGTTCATATTTTCAATTAAATTCAAGCATGTATTTCATTCATACGTGATTTAATGCATTTGAATTAGTTGAGCAATGCTAGCCAAACGACGACTAATGAACGTAATAATTGAAAAGTGATGCTTAATTTAGATCCTATCCGACTAAATTGAAGGTTCATAATAACTCGAGAGAGCTTTATTATCTTTCATAGATGTTAGGTTTATGTGATTAAATGGTTCCAAACCTAGCCTGTCCTTGTTACTTCACATGAATTCTAAGAAACCCTTAGTTAAATATGATCAGTAGTATGCATATTTTTCTAAGTAAAAGATTTTGAAAGGACTTAATATTGGTTTCAAGCTTATAAAAGATCGAGTTGTCATATAATATTTTTCCGAAGTTGATAGATGTAATTATTCTAGCCTATTCATGTTATTGATTGTTGAAGTTTGTGAATTTGCTACTATAACCCATCTCACTCATTCTGTTGCGTACATTGTATTTAGATTAATTTGCATGAGGGATCATTTTGCATTTAGTTAATTTAATTTAATTAAACAACAAATCACCTCAAAAATATTATGTTTTTCTACCAACTTGTAAATTCTTAATTTTACAATTAATTGAGTAATATACACATCCCCTATGGAGACGATAACTATTTTAATTATTACTTGAAACGACTGCGTACACTTGCACAAACCACGTGTTACACATAACATACCAAGTTCAAAACCATTTACCATTCATGACCCAATAGCCATATTCAAATACCAATATATAAGCATTCTATTCCTACTTTAAACTCATATTATTTGTGACACACATAAATTCAATTTCCCAAAGGCAAATATATAAAATAAATTTAAACCCTAAAGCATCATGTCATACATGATCATATAATGATACACAACTTAAATCAAGTCTTAATCGAGCTCACGAAAGCTCTTTTGTTGACTAGAGCATGAAATGAGACCAATTTGTAAAGTTCCAATATTTTGGGAAACATGTATCAATACCACTTAAGGGTACCGATACGAAACTTAGCTTTGATGTTTGAAAAATTCATCTTGAATCAACAAGTATCAATACTTTAATTAAGGTGTCAATACTCTCTTACAAGTATCAATACCAATTTCTAGTATCGATACCATTTTACGATTTGTTTCTTTCGTACAGAATAAACTAAAATTTAGGTTTATTCCTTAAAATGAATATTGCATATAATTGTTTGGAAATTATATTTATTTTGTTGACTTAGTGACATTATGGACTTCACATTGATTTAGACAGTTCCAGTAGTAAATGTCACGATAGTACTTATATTTATATACAAAGTAAAAAGGAATGAGAGTAAAATTATAAATTTTTACAATTTAGTACAATTGAAACACATATTAAAGTAAACCAGAAGTTTACTGATAAAAATACAATTACTACTTGGCGTGACCAGTTAGACCATTCTAGATCATATATGATGCAAAAATTAATTGAGAATTCATATGGATATTCATTAAAGAACCAAAAGATTCTTTAATTTAAAGAATTCACATTTGTTGTTTGTTCTCAATGAAAATTGATTGTTAGAAACTTACTAGCTAAAGTTGAGATTTAATGTATTGCATTTCTGAAATGAACATGGGCCCATCCATCCACCATGTGGATGATTTTAATATTATATGATTTTGGTAGATGCATCTACAAAATAATCACATATGTGTTATCAATTTGCAACCAGCCGTTTGCAAGATTGATTGTTTAAATAATTAATTTCAGATCATGCAATTAAGGCAATTTATCTTGCTAATACTAATGAATTTATATCTCAGTCTTTTATTGATTGAGTTTGAAAAACTTTTGTAAAAGTTTGTTATTTATGCGCATAATGGTTTAGATAAATTATTGATTGAATGCCTTTGGTTAATGTCTAAACCATTACTTATGAGAACTAAACTTTCTATTTCAACATGAGATTATGTCGATTTACGTGTTGTACACATCAAGCCAATAAGTTATAAATACTCCCCGTTACAATTGATTTTTGGTCAAGTGTTAAATATTTCTCATCTTTGAATTTTTTTATGTGTGTATATTCCAATTGCTCCACCATAGCAAAGATGAGTGAATACTCAAAGAAAGCTGAGAATATATATTAATTACGAGTCTTCCTAAATTATTATATGTTTTACATGTATTAGAGATTCAATTATGACATGATTTGTGATTACTATATTGATTTTATATTTTTCCCGACATTAGTGGGAAAGAAATAATAACTTGTAATTAGTTAGGGGGGAGAGTAAATTGAACCAGAAGTTCACCAAGGATAACTCATTACAAGTTCCAAATATAAAAATTCTCATAAAAGAAAATAATAAATCTAAATGGGCATATAGTGAAGGCGGGTGCTCCAAAAGAGATCTAAGACATAACTACTAGGTAAAACTCTAGAAGATATTTATCTATCTGAAACTGAAGATTAAAATAGTAAAAATAAGAGATCTCGATAAGTTATATTAATTCAAGAAAATGTCGAACCGATAATAAAACTGGTCGACAATGGTTTTGCATGCAATATTATTGTTGAAATAATGAAATAAAAGAAGAATCTTGAATAAACATATTGAGAAATATAGATATGGAATAGATTGTTCGAAATAGAAAGACACAACTCAAGTATAATTAAATTTGTGGAGTTTCTGGACCAGTAGTCCAAATATCTAAATGTATAAAGCCAATAATGGTACAAATGAAGTAATTTTGCAAAAGTAGAATAAAATATGAAGATTTTTCTAAGTCTTGGTATTGATTATGAAAAGATATAATATTCTTTTGTGGTGGATGCAATAACCTTTAGATATATTATGAAACTAACAGTTCATAAAATATTTAACTTGCGTCTAATGGTTGTTGTTACAACCTTTTATAAATCACTGTATAGTAAAGTTTATATTAAAATCCTTGAAGGATTTAGAATGCTAGAAGCATATTTAAATTATCGGGAAATTATTCATTTGTATAAATTGAAATAATTGAACATATATGGTAAATTTGACTTAGTCAATAATAGTTGAAGGAGGATTATAAAATTATCTGAAATACCTATTTGTGTTTTTATAGAAGAATCATGATTAAATTTGCTATGACTATTGTTGAAACTCCTGAAGAGATCAAAATATATTTTCCCTAAATTTTCCCTCACTCTTTACTTTCAAAAGAATGTTGATATAAGTGCTTATCAAATACGTTCAAATAGTCATTTGAAAAGCTAGTATTCAAGATTGAATACATAGAATATGAGATATTATGTGATGTTTTCATGAGGGGAGTAAATACACGCTGTACTTTTTTCCCTTAACTGAGGTTTTGTCCCATTGGGTTTTCCTCGTAAGGTTTTTAATGAGGCAGCATATTATGCGTATTATAGATATGTGTACTCTTTTTCCTTCACTAGGAATTTTTTTCCCACAAGGTTTTTATCTTAGTAAGGTTTTAACGAGACACATTATCTACCAATGGACATCCAATGGGGAGTGTTATGAATATCTTATTAAGTGGGTACCCATCAAGATCAATATAAGTTTTGATATACTTTAAATTCTAATAGCCATTAGAATTAGATCTCCACTTCATTTATACTTCTTATGCCTATAAATAGAGACTTTGGAGAATCTTTGTAAATATTTTGATTGATCAATAAAAATATGTTCTTTCTTTGCTCTCTCATTCTCTTTCTTCTTTCTTCTTTGTCTTTTATTTTATAACAGGTACCAATTCCTAGTCTCGATATCATTTTATGGTTTTGTTTCTTTATTAAAGAATGAATTAAAATTTAGGTGTACCAATGACTTTGTAAAGTCTCGGTACCCTGGTGTAGGGTATCGATACTTTAGTCTGGTATTGTAATAGTTTCTTCATTCTGTTTGTTTGAAAATCTAATTGAGAATGTTAAGTATCAATACCTCTACAAGGTATCGATACCTTAGTGTCAAAAAGTCAAAAACTTTCATCTTTATCATGTCCAAAACCAAATTGGTTCAATTGGTACTTTTAGGCACACTTGGAAATCTGCATAAACTGTCCAAAAGCATACCATATCATTCATTAAATTATACCAACATTAACCAATTCACCATGGCTTAATTAGGCACCAAAAACACATCAACAACTTATTATATCACAAGCTAAAATCCTATACTTCCAAGCCTTTCAAATCAAAATTCAACCACACCATTTTTATATTCAATTCCCACCATTTACAATTTATATATCAATTGAATCATCTAATTACTATCTCATATATCTATTTACCTTATAGCAATTACCAGAACACTCCAAACATACTATATCAATTACCTTCAAGCATAGTTACTAGTTGACTTCAATGACAATATATATAAATATTTTCAGACTTATAACATAGTTTGAACAAAAAAGCTCAACTTAGGTATATGCTCTATTATATACTATCACAATGCATATCCAATTTACCCTATAGCTAAATCACATTAATAGAATCCTCTTAACTTGGCTCAGATTCTTAGAACGAATACTCAGATTAGTCAACCTACATCTCAACTGGCACCGTAGTGTGCTATCAATTATCTCGAAATATAAACCTATACATTTAATAAAGTAACCAACTTCTAACTTCATCACATAATTTAATTCATATCTCATCATTCTCATTTCAACATTAATTCATCAATTTATCATGTAACATAACATAATTTAACTCAATTTCTATTAATAGCTTACCTTAATACTATATAATACAATATATCATGAATATGCATTAACTATAATTAGTTTCGAGTTATAAAAATACAAATTGAAAGCTTGCGTCACCCGTTATCCACTCTCACCTTCCTTTTCCCTTTCGACGATCCTGTGTCGCTTTTAGCTACGAATAATAATTCAGTAATGGTATAACTTCAAATTCTATTCAAATCACATTTAATTTCAAGGTCATACATTACAAATTATTCAATTTAATCCTCTATCTCTATAATCAAGAAAATCCATATCAATACTATTCGATAAATCATAATCAAATATCAACTCATTAAATATCTAAAATTGCAAATCATATTCAATTTTTTAGTTAATTTATCATTTCTTTACTATTTAATCCATATCACATTTTTTTGTACCATATTGTAAAAAATTAAAATTACAACCACACAAAAACAATTTCATAATTCAAGAATATATTACAAATACATATAATCATACCATATAAGGTTAGTTGGTTAAATCAATACAAAATTTGAAATTTATTAATGTTGTAATACCTAAGATCTGGGTTAGATTAATCAGATCGGGTTGAGGGTGTGATACTTTTCAAGTTCAGGAGGTAGAGCTAATCTGTAAGCTGCAAAACTGATTCTTTCAATAATCTCATATGGCCCAATATAGCTCGAACTAAGTTTCTGTTTTCTATCGAACTGCAACACCTTTTTTTACAGTAAAACTTTTAAAAGCACTCGGCCGCTGATAAAAAATTCTACATCTTTTATTTTAAAGTCCGGTACGATTTCTGACGATCTGTTGTAGCTTTCAAGCAATCTTGAATACCATGAAATTTGTCTTCAGTTTCACAAATCAAGTCAGTCCCAAGTAACTTGGATTCACTCATTTCTAACCAGTATAGTGGTGTTCTACATTCTCGCCCGTATAAAGCTTCAAACGATGCCTTTTTAATACTAGATTGATAACTGTTATTATAAGAAAATTCGGACAACAACAAATATTTTTCCTAGCTACCTTCAAACTCAAGAATACAACATCGCAATATGTCTTCCAGAATCTATATTACCTGTTCTGACTGTCCGTCTGTTTGCAGATGAAATGCTAAACTAAACTTAAGTTCAGTACGTAGAGCCTTATGAAGTTTACCCCAAAATCTAGAGGTGAATCTCGGGTCTTAATAAAAAATAATAGACAATGACACTCCGTCTAATCCGACAATCTTGGACACATACAACTTAAGTAGCTTTTCAAGCGAATAATTTGTTTTGATTCGAATAAAATGAGTCGATTTCATCAATCTGTCAACAATAACTTAGATCGAGTCTTTCTTTCTCGGTGACACAAGCAATCAAATACAAAATATTCGTGACTCGCTCCCATTTCTATTCAGGAATCTTAGCAGGCTATAATAATCCAGACGGAACTTGATGCTCGGCTTTCACCTACTGGAAAACCAGACATTTAGCTATAAATTTTGAAATTTCTCATTTCATCCTCGACCACCAGCACATCTGTTTCAAATGACAAAAAATTTTAGTAGTACTCGGATGAATGGATTACGTACTACTTTGAGCCTTTAATAACATGTCTCGTTTCATTTTCGGATTATTCGGAAGATACAATCTATTTCAAAAATAAAGCATACCATCGTCACCAATACTAAACTTTTTTGACTGATCCCTCTGAATCTGTTCTCATTTGGATTGCAACTTTGGGTTGTCATTTTGCAACTCCCAAATTTTTTAAAGAAATAATGGTCTAGCTTTTAATTCGTTTAACCCAAAACAATCATGATTCAAGGTTAACTAAGCATTCAACTCTCTCAAGGAAAACAATGATTTTTGACTTAACATGTCAACAACACCGTTAGCTTTTCCAGGGTGATAATAAATTACTGGATGATAATCTTTCAATAACTCAAGCCACCATCGTTGTCTCAAGTTCAATTCTTTTTGAGTCATTAACTATTTCAAGCTTTTATGATCGGTATATACGTGGCATTTCTCACTATACAAGTAATGTCACCAAATCTTCAAAGAGAAAACAATCACGACCAATTCTAAATCGCGGGTCGAGTAATTTCTCTCGTGTGATTTTAGTTGTCGAGAAGTATAAGCTATGACCTTTTCGTCTTACATTAATACACAGCCTAATTAGCTGAGCGACTCATCACTATAAGTAACATATTTCTTCTTGAATTCAGGTTGGGGTAGTACAGGAGCTTCCGTCAATAAATGTTTTAGCTGATCCAAACTCTGTTGACATCTATCCGACCAGAAAAATTCAATATTTTTTTAAGGAGCTTCATCATTGGCAAAGTAATTATCGAGAAATTTTTATGGATCGACGATAATAACCAGCTAAGCCCAGAAAACTACATACCTCCGAGACATTCTTCAGAGCTTTCCAGTTTACAATAGCAGAAATTTTACTTGGATCGACATGAATCCTGTTCGCAAAAATCATGTGACCAAGCCTTATTTAATTATAGATTTCAAAATAAATACATAAGTCCATACAGTAAGTAAATATAAATACAATACATGGCTATTAAGGTACAAAGGTTTCTAATTTACAAACCTAACTTATTACATTCCACTTAACTGGTTCTATATGCATAATAGCCCAAAACACCACTCCTTTGGCGTAGTCCTGGTATCATCCCTCCTGACGCAGTCTCACATTCAACCTATATCATAACACACACAAATAAGTTCATAAGAATTTAGTGAGGATTATAACCATTACCTATGTGATATTTTCACATCATAGTTGATGGATCAATAAGACTGTCGTATTGTTCTTGTCCTATAAACTATCTCTGGCAATTACTTTCCTTAAATTCCATTCTTAATACACTATAGATATCATGCCTTACTCCAAACTCCTTTCATTTTCCATTTGGGTTTATGATACAGCACGCACGCTCTTCTATCTAAACATTTATTAACCTTTATTCATTTCCTTTCTAGAGATCATCATAACCGAAACGTCACCACTCTTGCAAACTTAACTCTAAGCCTTCGGTTTCTCATAATTCAAGAATTACTATGTACACAAATGGCAGATGCCTTCTTCAAACATACAAATTTCAATCCTTATTCAGAGTACACTTAAAGGCCATAATGAATACACCATAAAGAACATCCTCCAAAATTCTTCGCTAAGAACCTTATTAAGACACACCATAAGGGAACTCCATCTGAAGTGTACCACAAAGGCTATCCTTACAAAATTCACCACTAAGGCTATTCCTTCATAACTTCACCACAAAGGCTATTATTTCCTCATTTGTTTATGATATGGATTTGCCTAAACTCACGTTATGTGAGGTTTGTCCATCATCATCCTGGGAGACGCAGAGAACCTCATTGGGAAAATCACCATCCTTTGGTTCCTTTTGGGGGTGTCATGGCCATGGACTTTTTCTTTCAGAGTTTATGTTTAAAGTCTCGACGGACCCCTTTAAACAACACCGCTGAGACAGACACAGACTCTTAATAAAACATACCTCATAACATAATTTAAGACACACATATACATTCCGGACATTAAGACGCAACCATACTTCACATCGCCTTACTTGAACTCATCAAATCTATACGAGATATACATTGTAACTAGCACAATAGCTCACACAACTTGGCATACCGTACCCTTGGCGTAAACTCAATCCATCATTACCCTTTCACTCAACTACTATCTTAATTCCAGATATCTTAGAATTCTAATATAGAACTATTGTTAACCTACACATTTCTTGAAATGCACCCACCCTACACACCAAAAGGAAATTCTTTGGTGAATACCACCTCACCAAACAAACAATGCTAAAACTATGCACCAAAACCTAGCACTTGCTAAAACTGGGGTGCTACAAAAAGATTCACAATATTTTCAATAGTTCGATGCTGAGACGGTATAGGTCAGATCCTTCAAATGTGATTTCTCCTAACAAGATTGAATTACAGCCTGTTATATCGTATTTTGAGGAGATGATAACGATTTTAGCTTGAGAGGTAAAAAAACTTCGGAATAAATAAGTATCGTTAGTAAAACTTTCGTGGCATTGACATGGCATTGAAAAAGCTACTTGAGAAATTGAGAATCAATGAAATCACAATCTCTGAACCTATTCTCAGGTAAAAATTTTGATGACGAAATTTCCTTAAGAGGGAGAATTGTAATAGCCCGTTTTAAACTGATGTCACAAATAGTGGTTTCGGGATTACAAATTTGATAAGTGAGTCCTTAAATATTATTATTTAATATTTATGAGTCAAATATACAATTATATTGAATTTTGTTATGATAACTTTTGCTAATTGAATGAATATTTAAGTACAAGTGGTTTGTCCCTAAAGTCAAGTGGTTTGGATGATAAGGTATCAGGACCTTGTTTCTGTAAACTAAGCCCGTCAATATTTTTATTAAATATTTACGGACTTAATATATTAGTGTATTGAAATTTGGTCCAGTAATTTTAATGATTGGCTAGTTAATTAAGGAAAAAAGACTAAATCGTAAAAGGCGTAAAACTTCATCACTATTGCTTATTACTAGCTAAAATGCATTATTTAAGTTTGTTTAGGTATTTAAATGGTAATTATGTCATTTTTATTAAATATGGATCTGTTAGTGGATGCTTGTGCCTTATTTTTATATGTTAATTAACTATTAAAATAATAATAATAAAAGTACAACATGAAAATAAAAACATCATCTTTTCTGTTTCATTTTCTATCACTAAAACTCCATTGTAGAAGGCTAAAGAAGTTCGGTCAATTATCTCCCTTGCATGTAAGTCTATTTTAAACTCGTTTCTTGTAAAATTTATGTTTCCGGGATCGTTGTAGCTTCATCTATCTAGCCTAATGACTAACTTGTGATTTTGTCAAAGTTTTGAAAACTTGCCATTGATGTTATTGAAGCTTTTTAGATGTTAATGTTTTCTTTTGAAGCTTGATGATGATTTTGGACTAAATTCTTAAATTTTTAAAAATGGCTTGAATTTCTCGTAAATTTTGTGACTTGAGGGATTTTTAGGATGATAATGAATTTTGCATAATATTTTTGGGTTTAATTATGAAAAATAAGTTTGTTTCAATTTTAGAGACTAAATTGAATAAGATGTAAAAGTTTAGGAAAATTGTAAAAAATATCAATAAAGAAGTCATATGCATTAAATGGATTATTATAAAGTATTTGGACTGATAATTGAAATCAATTACTGTTTAGATCAAAAGCCATGATTTTGGAACTATTGTTGTTTAACCCTAATAAGTTCACATGGTTTAATTTAGTATACTTTGTAATACTATATTGACTTGTGATTTATGATTTTTTAAATATGTGTATGTAATTAAATTGTATCAAATTGATTCAATGTGAGAAAAGTAATTCAACTATAAAGCATTACATGATTTTGTGTATCGAGCACGAATGAACATAGGATATGATACAATTGGCATGCTAATAGGTTATTTTGCGTTCTGTATGGAATTGATTTGTGATGAGATGATGATTCTTGACTTGTTATTATACACTGAATATACCAAAGTCCAACATTTTTTGCGGATTATTGAGTTATATTTACAATGATTCGATGTGTTTCTAGGGGGAGACGTAAAGCCTACGAGCTTGGCACTTGGTGCCTAGGCATGTTTCTAGATGGTTGTTAGCCTACGAGCTAGGCACTTGGTGACTAGCTGTGTTCTTCGATAGATTGGCTTGGTTGCGCATTTTGGCATGTCTTGGGTGGTTAATTACGTGTCCGTATCAATTTATATCGTTCATCGAGTAAATTTTCAATGGTTAAATGATATGTGATGATATGTAATTGTTATTTGATTATGACATCTTGTTAATGACTTGTATACATTTTCATAATTTCTGATATTATATCGTGACTTGATAATGTTTGTTATCATACAAATAAGGTGATTAAATAACTTGTGTATCTAAACCTCATCTGTTGAATGCTTGTGGTTGACAGGGTTAATATTAGTTAAAGAGATTATTAATTAAACTATGACTTCAAGAAGTTGTATCGTTTCAACCTGTGAACTTACTAAGCTTCTTGAAGCTTACTCGTCTTATTTTTCTTGTTTTCTTGTAGATATTGTTTTGTGGAACTGGGCTATTCGATCAAGTTGAAGATCACACTATCCAGCTATCTTTCAATAGATTTTGAAAATGTTTATTTTGGGATATGTGGCGTGTAATAGGAGTGAAGTTATGTATATAAGTGTTTGATGTATTTAAAGTATATTTGAGATTTCTTAGCCATGTGAATTTGTTAATCTCATGATGTGGTTGATTATGGTTGATGTGGTATGTGATGATAAAATGGTTGAACTAGTTTTGAAAGTTTAATTGCACGATTGATGGAATATTGAATGCCATATATGTACAGTTGGCCTTTAGTTACTTGTTTAATGGTTAATAGATATGATATTAAACTTTGATTGTTGATTTGGGATGTTTTAGTTGATCAAGTGAATTGCTATAGTTGTTGTTGATTACATGTCTATATATATACTTTGATATAAGGTTTGTTGGATGTTAATGAATTGGTGACATTTCAAATTTTGTATAACATTGTTAGGCAAGCTTGAATTCGTTAGAAAAGGACATTGGGTGTTAGTTTCTGTTGTTGTTTGGATGGTGCCCTATGGCATATTGGTTAGAACTAGGCAAATGGCATGTTTTGGTATGCTTTCGATGTGATTTGAATAGGTTGAATGATTGATAAATGGTATACTTATAGCTTAAGTAAGCATGAAATGTTTGATTTGTTATTGAAGATACATTTCAGGTTACGCATGGTTGAACAACACGACCATGTCCCATAGCACACACGGCCTAAATTTGTCACACGTCCATGTGACCCCTGTTTTATGTTTTTACCTTACTTTTCTATTTTACTTCGAATCAATCCTTGCTTGTTTCTAAATTGATTTCTATGTTATGTAGGCTCGATTTAAGCCCCATTTTTGTATGACTAGCATGATTATTGACTGATTATATATTGATGGTTGTTTAAAGATAAAATTTTAATTGAAATAGCTTGTGTTTGTCCTGTTAATTGTTTTTAGCATTCCATAACCCTAATCCGCTAACAGTGATGGGCGAGGGGTGTTACACTTACCTTCAAAGTTGAAGTGAAGCTAAGTGGGCTACCCTAAAAAGGGCACTTATTCTTGCGGACAACGATGTGTACAACTTCCTAGATTCATAGGAACCTATACACTAAATTAGGGATTTACATATTCTCTTCCCGCTTGGAGGCCTAAATCCAAAAATTTTGAAGGTTGGCGGAGGCTGTAACCCAGTGTAAAGGTCCTTTTGATGTAGACTCCACAACTCCATACATAGACTTACTAATGTCATCCTTGGGTTCGACATTCCTTCTCCATTAGCTCCTACGGTAGATTGATCAAAGAAATCTGATGACTTTCTCATTGTCAAAGATCAAGTGTAATCGTTTCTACTCATTTTGAAGGACATAGCCAAAAAGGAGGCGAAGACAACTTTGAGGCGACAACTCAATCGGCGGACAACAATTCTTTACTTTTGTTGTATCTCCAATTAATAGAATTTTCTTTTCTCCAACACTAGTACTTTCAATCACTGTATTTGCTTAATTAAACATCCATTGTATCTTTTTCTAGATGTTTGTTTCTACTATCATCACTATTCGCCAATTTAGGTGAATGTACCTATTTTAGCACATATTTACTTAACAACTTAAGGACTTGATGGACTTAGCCAGATCAAACGTCATGCACATAAGGGGTACTCCTTCCCATTCCTATGTCCAAAGGACCGACTAAATTATACTCTGATTCTACTACATTTGTAAGACCCTTACCCGACCCCAACGCTGAATCCGAGTATGGAGTGTCACTACTGAACCGGATTGATACTAAGGATAAATTTAAACTTAACTAATTTTAAAGACAAACTTTATTACTCATTATCAAATTTTCTTAGAACAGAAACCCTAAATCTAAATTGAAATTTTGCTATCTAATTTTTTCATAACTCTAAGGAAAACTGTTCAATTACAAATATATTTTCCCTCGAGGAGAAACAAAGGGAAAGAGAATTTTTTTTTAAACAAAGGGTAAGAGAATTTAGTATGTCTTAAAAACTATTTTTGTTAAGAAATTGTAAAAAATAAGCATGTTGGTTTAGTGGTAAAGCCTTAGCTTACCTATAGGTCCCAAGTTTGTAACCCCTTGTATGCATTCAGTAAAAATATTTTATTTCCTTTTTTCCCCACAAAAGTGTCAAATTTATACCAGCCAAAATTTTTTTTTTCAATTTAGTATTTTTTTTCAAATAGTCCTAATTCTATATGAATTTTTAAAACCTATTTTAATTAGGGAAAAAGATGTTTTAAAAATGGAAAAAATTTTATCAAACACTAGAGATTTACCCAAAGAATTTTCAAGAAAAACACCCTTAAAGCTCCTTTATTTCCAAATCAACTTTCAAAGAAAAGGAGTCAAAGCTTTCAAAATTATCCCTTTCCTCTCGAGTAGATCGTCAAACTCCTCATATGATTAAGGTTTTTATGTTTTCAAAATCAGATGTGGGATCTAATTTAAATTTGTTATGTATGATTAATATTGCTAAATCATTGAGAATTTAGGGTTAAAATACGTAAAGAATAAACATACAAGCCCCTCTTTTGTGAATACACCTGCGAACCCCTACGTGGTTTACCATGCAAACCCCATGAGTTGATAGGTGAACCTTAGGAGGAAAACATGTTTATATGCGAACCCTTAAGTAGATGCTAGGCAAGCCTAACATATTCTTATGAACTCTTAGTTTATAGCATACCAACCCCCTATGGTCTGCAAAACCCTCTATAGGTGCGAGCCCTAGCTTGTGCAAACCCTCTACCGTGAACCCCCATGCATAACCATATAGGATTATCTCTATGAACCCTAAGTATATCCATGCATATCCTATATGTTGAAACATGTGAACCTTTATGTTGTTATATGCAAACCAAGTCTATGTGAACTGTGTATGTATATGTCAACCCTAGGTGATTAATATACGAATCCCAAGAGATTAACATGTGAACCCTTAATGTGTATTGTGTATACCCTATATTGCATGTGAACCCTTACTGTTAATACATGCAAACTTATACAATGTTACATGCGAACCCTTTACATGTAGTTACATGCAACCCTATTTTATGCGTGTTTGTTTGTAATTGTGTGCGAACATTAAACATCCATTATACGAACTTATGTCTTAAAACTATGTGAACATATGTGTCAGCTGTATGCGAACCATGAGTATTTTGTATGAACCATATATTGTTTTTTTCATGCGAGTTAACTATTGAACATTACATGTGAACCCTAGGAACATGCGAGCTTACATGTTACGCGAACCCTAGGTACATGCAAACCATGTTATGCGAGCCCTACAAGTTTAATATGGGAACCCTAAATATTTTTATACGAGCCCCTATGATAACAGTATACAAACCCACAACATGCGAACCCTAAACTTGTGAACCCTAGGAGCGAACCCCGCATCCGTGAGCCCTATATGTGAACCTGTATGTGTTAAATAATTAGGCATGTTAATTCACATGAAAATCTTGTACATGTGACACTTTTGTTTTTACTCGCACAAATTATGTGTGTATATGTGAATATTGCTATGAATGAATGAATGGTAGCATGCCAGATGATGTTAGTACGTGACAATGAATGTGATAAATAAGCATAGTATCAAATATTAATAATGAGTATGATATGATGAGTATATGTGCATAATACATGAAATTGGCTATGGAGGATGGAGGAGTTCCACAGGAGATGTGGCAATTTAAGTCCACACTAAAAGTCAAAATTGTATGAAGTAGGCGGCAATGGTATCCAAAATGGATAAGACAGGATGGTAGGTTAATAAACTACCAAATACATGAAATTGGCTATGGAGGATGGAAGAGTTCCACAGGAGATGTGGCAATTTAAGTCCACACTAAAAGTCAAAACTGTATGAAGTAGGCGGCAATGGTATCCAAAATGGATAAGACAGGATGGTAGGTTAATAAACTAGCAAACTGAGTTTACTAGGATGATAGTTATTGTAGTAAAAAGCCATCAACATCGAGCAACTGAGATGGTAAGTTATTTTAGTAAAAGTCATTGTCACATATGATAAGTGAACGACCATCGTCATCGGAAACTATATTAGGATGGCCAGTTTTTTATACGGGTTTTTGGTGTATCGAGCAATGCTCGAGGGCGGTTAGGATGGCAGGTGGGAAATTTGCATTTGCATCATATATAAATAAATTTTGTATATGCATTGATTTATTATATATTCATTATATTATGCTTAAATTGTTATTATGCTATAAATTAAATGTTGTACTATTTGACGATTATATATAATGATTTAAGATTAGTCTCACGCTGAGTTGTTGTAAGCTCATTCCTCCTTTTTCTTACCTCTCAAGTAGTGTAGAAAAACTAGGACTCAGAATGGCATCGGAAGAACCTCGGATTAACAGCTAGTTTTCAATTATTATTATTTTAAAAGTTTCATTAAATTTTTCCTTAATCATTCTATTTTGGAATTGTAATTATTAAGGATTTTCTTACTTTTATAACTTAGGTTTGAATTTGTTTAGCTTATTTATTTCAAGCATGAGGTTTAGTTAAACTCTGCTATTTGCATGTTTTTTGGTTTAGAAAACCATTACGTTAAATGTTTTCTGCTGCTTAATAAATACTTAATGTTTTGATAAAAACTCTTTAAAAACTTAATCGTTTTCTCAAAATTACACCTCAATAATTTTGTAATTGAATTGTTAAGTAAAGCTGATTTAAATTAATACATGTTTTTCCTAAAAACAAATGAGCATGTATCACACAAAACAACTTAAGTAAAAAGAACAGCTTTACAAGATCACTTCGGTGATCAATGTAAGCCTTCAACATAGCCAAAACTTGGATCTGACATGGTCTGGATTAGTCCTTCGTTGAGTTCCTTGTCCAACTAGTCCTCCATACATAAGCCAAATTCTATAATCTTAGAAGAACATAGTGAGTTTCTTCACTATGTTACTACAACATAAACCCTATCTCATAAGGGTATTAGATGAAAAGATACTAGATACATTTAACTCTATGCTTGTTTTGGGGATAATTTTCCTCAACTTGCACTGGCGGTTAAACCATCAAGCGATTTTCCTTTGGAAAATCCTATCACCCTTTGACTACTTCTTATGTTCCATGAGATGTCCCCCCATATTAGCGGACTCTGCACTTTCTGTACTTGCATTTTTCCTATCATTTATGCATAGTGTTAGACTATTCTTTTCATCATGTGCTTATAACGTAGTTCTTCAATCTACCCTCCTAATGACCCTTTTAGTTATGTCCTCATTGGCAAACATTTTTCCTCTTATTAGTCCTTGATGGACTTATTTTCTTATCGTAGCCTTGAAGGACTTGCTGGCATTCCATACTTAAGGCTAACTAATAAGGACCCACGCCACTCTGGAGGAACAAGTTCCACTTAGGTTGAATAGTGGCCAGATTACTTCCTTGTAACCTGCCTTGCTCACGATAACTTGCTTTTAACTGTAACATTCTCGTCTACTGTGGACTGCTTTGGCCTTCAGTACCCGACAAACTATCATCGGAGTGATCACCTGTGTTCACGATTTCTCCCATATGTTTGTTCCTTATGGAACTAGCCATTTGGTTGGTACTTTCTCAATATTTTTCTCCTTGAAGAGGAATAGTCTTGATACACATATTTGTCACTTGGTACCTCTTATTGCTGCCCTTCTCTCACATGCCAAACTTATTGAACGCCTTCTGGCAAACCTTAATGACAAATCCTCATCGAAAATTCTTGGATACATATTCTCTCGCTTGTCTTTACACTAGTCATTACTGGAATGTCATTTCCCCAGTCTGAATCTTGTTGGCTTACCACCTATATGCCCTTTCGGCTTTCCTGATTACTGATTTGGCGGACATGTTTCCTTTTCTACTTCTTTTTTTTCTTATTCGAAGGATTCTCCAATAATTTGCTGGCTCACTGTCATTTTTCCATTACTTCAATTTTTCTTTCAATCCTTTTTCCTTGTTTGCGAGATTTACCACAATTTCTATCTTAATTATCCACTTGTGTTTATTGTCCAGGTGAACTACCAAGTTTTTAGTGCCCTGACAGACTCCACAAGCTACCAAAGTCGAGCTATGGTCTTACTCGTCAAGTTTCATGTCTAATGTCCCAGCGAACTCCATTGGTTGCCATAGCTGAACTATGGTCTTACACCTCATAATCCCCATGTTCACTGTCCCAACAGACTACCCCGTGATACTGCCCCAACAGATTATGTTGGTTGTGATAGTTGAGCTATGGTATTATACGTTAGACCTCCTTAGAGGTGTCGCCCAATAAGACCTTATTATCATCACGGTGTCACCCCATTAAGCTTGCTGACAACCATCATGGTGTTGCTCTATAGAACATTATAATCATCAACATCAATTCATCTCATATCTACCTTGATGCTTGAACACCGAAGTGTTCCCTCTGCAAGGCTCGGAGCTTCGCGCATCATGATTTGCACTTAGCAACAATGTATGGCAGTATCTAATAGGAATTCCATTTGTCCCTATTCTTCCATCCATTCCTCCAGTTCGCCATTCCTAACATTGATGCTCGAACACTACAGTGTCCCTTCCGCAAGGCCAGAAGCTTCACACATTATGATTTGCACACAACAACACCGTATGAAAGTATTTAACAAAATCACTCTTTCTCAATCCTAACTTCCTGTAACTCGTTGATAATTTCCTTCCATATTCCATACTAAATAAATAAAAATTAAATGAAATTCATAAACATCTTTTCATAACAACACACTAGTGAATACTCATAAACATACTCATGTCAAAGACACATCATCTTAGGTATAGAGTACAGAAAATCACATGATGCCTCTTCGCCTTATCAACTTAGCTTTTCCAAACACTAGAGCTTCCATTCTCTTGGTAGCTAAGCATGAAAAACAAATCATGGGTTAAACTTAGTATTTTTAACTTAAACCTCAATTTTTCAGAAACATGCAGAACCCTTAACTTTGTTTTCTAAATCTTACGTACACCGAAGGACTTAAAACCTTACCAGCTCCCTAGATTTTTTACCTTTTTGACTAATTCCTCGCAATCATTGCTCCATGCAAAGCTTTTCATAACCATCGCTACCTCAGAGCAACCAAGGAAGAAGATGAAGAATGAGAGAAAATGCAATAGAATCGAGATGAATCATCTCATAGAAGTCACCTCTCAACTATTTATATCCCTTATCGTAGGGTCTTCAACCGTGTAAAATCCATCCGTTGATAATCATTGTGTCTCCCAATAAAGAACGAGCTGGTTTGAATCCAACCAAACCAGCACTGGATATCAACCAATTTCAAATCAGTTACTATCTTCTCTTGATTTTTCGATAGAGGCCGCCAACTTTTGGCTTCTTTCAATTCAACCCGTCAATTATTTCTTAATTTCTAGACTTAGTGAAAACTAAGTGTGACACATTTGAGCTTATAAAAGCTCTTAAGTTGGCCCGAATAAGTATAAGGATCATTCTAAAAGATTTTACAAAAATAAGGGCATTTATGAAATATAAGGGTCACACGGTCGTGTGCTCAAGCTGTGTAACAAACTGAGACCGTGCGCACACGTTACCACCCTGCGAAGTCAGTACGCACTACACTATAGTATGTATTAAGACCCGGTTCACCTACTGACACGGTTTGCACCACATTAGCTTGTACAATACGCAACCTGCCAATTGACTCTTTGCAAAGTTGGCTCGAACAAAAAGTAATCAAATGAAATACAATAGATCTTGCAGACAGACATAACATGAATAACTTTATGTATATAAATCTTACGAACCTCCAATTGCGATCTACTCCGCGAACCAATACATTGCAGACTATCCCGCGGACAAGGAAACTATGGACAGTCACACAAACATGCAAACTGCAGACACAGTCACCAGAGCAATCGCATATATAAAAAAATTATATTACCCTAGATTTACTACAGCTCATGAAATGACGTAGTTCACACTTGTCATGGTTCGCACAATTCTACAGCTCGCATAAACAAATAGTCAAGTGTGGAGGGTCTCGGCAGATGATTTCTGCTGCGGAATATTATTAAGTGATTAGTCCTAACGGACTTACACTTGTTGGATACTCCGCATGAAATCATTATTGATAGACTCATGCATGCAAATTCACACTTGGAGGAATTATGCATATGGATTCATACTTAACGGACTATCACATGAACAAACAAACAGCGGACAATCACGTAGACAAGCAAACTGCAAACTGTCTTCACGAATAGTCTGACTGCTGACCATCGAAAATATTCACTCATTCCTAAAACATTCAAATGTTTATCAAACATATCAATACATACAGTATGCCCAGAAAATTACACACATATTCAAACACCACTTGCTATTCACAACTAGCCTTTAAACAATCAAGCCACATTTGATAGCAATTCCTAACATGATTAACATGCACACTTAACTTCATGTCAAATATCACCCAAATTCAAACATTATAAATAATCCAACTTAAGAAAATTCAAAGTAACCATAACTATAATACATCTCCTATATACATGCGACATAACCAAGTATCGAACATTAAAGGTCTACCGAGTCAGAAATTGGATAGTGTGAGCTCTGAGGTGATCTATTTGATATGTTCCATAAAAATGGCCACTACTACAGAGATAGAAAATGAATAGAGTAAGCATTTCATATGCTTGGTAAGCTCATACAAAATTTACTTAACTTACATTAATATTCAGATAATCTAAGCAATTAAAACATATTGAAATTAACCATGAAAATCCTTTAGCGCATCATGTAACATTTATATGTACATCACAAATATTCAGAGATTAGTACGTTACTTATCATGAAATTATAACATATCCGTACAGATCATAACAGTCAATCAAATAACATATATCAATTCAATCACACTTCAATTGTAACATGTATAACTCCATTCATATCAATAAAAAATGGACCAGAAATCAATATAAATCTATAATAGGCTCATAAATATTAATAAATCATATTTACTAATTCAATCATCAAAAAATAGAGTTTCGAAATTTCCGTTTCTGGTATAGCTGAAAAATGAGTTGTTATATTGAAGGGAGGGAGTTGTTTTATTTTCTCAAAGTTGGTGGTTGTTTGCATGATTTTCTCCATGTACGTTGCGGTTTCCTTAATTCTTTCAAGGCTGGTAAGTGCTTTCTTGATTCACTCCATGGGGTTGAAGAAGTTGAAGACTAGGTCCCTCATCTTTTGAATTTTTGTTATTTTCTCCTTAGGCATATGGTTTAGGCTTCTGCTGGACCTTCTGGTTTGTTGTTCATCTCCAGAATTGGGTTAAGACGTGTTCTGAAGCCCAACAAAGCTGATTTTGGCATCCAAATTTTTAGAATTCCCAAGCCCAATTCATTGGTCCTATGCCGTGGCATAGCTGCAGCATTAGGCATTAGTATGTGAATTTCAATTCTTTCTTCCATTTGAGTCCACCGGTCACCTTCATGGATGAAAATTTCTTGTTATAGCATATAATCAACCAAAGTGAATTATTTTAATAACAAATTACAATTAACCTAAATTATTATGAATCACCCTTAACGTATATGAAACTGTAAGTTAAAATGTATTTAAATAACTCTATAATTTAGAGTTATCACTAATAGAAGCTTTCGAAGTTAGAATTTATTATGGTGATAAGACATGCCTCCATTTGCTATTTATAAATGATAAGAGAATACCATAAATGTTTTTTTTACTTATTTATGCTTCTTTTGTAGTTAATTTTTCCTATTTCATTTATTAGATAATATGTTCTTCGATATCTTAATGTAGTAGTGAAAGGAATGCTAGTCAATGGCAACTGGTTCTCTTTTCTCAAAAGCAATGATTGAATAGTAAATTTCACGACAGCCATCCTATTAATCTTGGGTAACCCTTCTAGTTAACTCCTGCTTTAAGGTTAGCACCAGGGCCACAATTGTTATACTCAACATAGCAGAGGGTTTCTCCGAAATTGACTTTGTCAAGTCTTTCAAAATGCATCCATATTTTAGGATTAATGAAGTTTCCCAATGTGAACTCCATGGTAGCAATTATAAAGAAATTTTTTTATGGTCTGCCCAAGTATGTTGTGACTTTGAACCTATCATTGAAGAGCTTCTACTCAAGTGCAATTTTGCAATTTTGGATCATAGTACAAGTGTTCTCATCAATGAAATCCTTGCCTTATGCTACTATTATGTTGAATTAGTTATCCATTTACCTCCTCACAATGACTAACGTGTTTTGGATGACAATAGAGGAGTCACCAAAGAAACAGTGAATTACTCCAAAGATGACACAATTGCGAAAATAATTGACGGTTTGCTTGATAATACAAGGTGTCTTGGTAGGCATCTATCCTACAATTGAAAAAAGGATAACTTACCTAATTGAATGCGAAGAGCCACTGCCTGGTGCTTTTCAGGACCAACAATGTTCTGAAATCCCATAGATTTGGAACCTCTTGAATAGTACAACTTTTTGTGATCCACAATCAATCTACGCACAAGAAATAATGAAGGGTTAAGCATAAATGTTTAGTGAGCAAACAAGGAAGATACTCAACTTACCTTACAACCTTTAAAGGGGTTAATCCATATGGAACTCCGGCACATTCATTAACAATTTACTATATAATTAAATTAAGGTCAACATAGTTCAAATTCTCATTCTTACACATTTTATAAATCAAGTTTTACTTAGTTAAATTGATTTTCAAGTTCATTATTTGATTCTTCAATCTCCTATGGCCTCAAGATCCGACACTTATTTATAATTATGGAAGCATACAAGTAAGTCATGTTAAAGTTTAAGTAACAATTCAATTTTGTTTCACCGCAATCATATTCACATATTCACTCATTCATTTATGCACATATCCATACACATTGCCACTTGATACTTTTTAGAGTAGCACCCATATATCATAATCATAATCAAGGATTCAGTAGGCAACCATTCATGTTTTAATCTAAGATTTTACTCTCTTGCTCTTATATTCGACAATGCACATACTATTTCCTATAGCATGTCAATTGTATGCTACAACTTCTCTAAATATAGAAGAGCAAAGTTTAAGTAACAATTCAATTTCGTTTCACTGCAATCATATTCACATATTCACTCTTTCATTTATGCACGTGTGCATACACATTGCGACTTGATACTTCCCAGTGTAGCACCCATATATCATAGTCATAATCAAGGATTCAGTAGGCAACCATTCATATTTTAATCTAAGAGTTTATACTCTCTTGCTCTTATATTAGATAGGTGGTTGTCAATAATAATTAAGCCTTGTTTCACACAATTTCTGATATACTCAACCTTTCATGATGCACATTTGTTTAAGCTCATTGAGCTAATAGCCATATCTTTATTACAATTATCCATTACACTTCATGTTTCATGAAGTATTTCATTAGCCAAGTCCTAGTCATTACACTAGCCAAGGCATTGCAACATCCTTTCACATTCGCACACCAACTCACCTATTAATCCATTTAATGCTATAACTTACTCTTCTCGTTACAATTAGTCCATTAAAAACTGTTATTTACCATATTTTTAAGTAAATTTATGTTCCTACTTTGCCCTATAAAAAAAAACATGAAACATGGCTTCTTTATTCTCACTTTATTTGCATTATCATAAATTAAATATAGTATTTCTCTTAACAATATGGTGCAAGTATACTTTATGTAACCAAAACAACCCAAAGCATTATATTATGCAAGTAAAATGTTGAAGAAAAAATTATTCATCAGATGTCCAAAAATGCCAAGTACCTACTAGACAACAGCAATTAATCGAATAATAATCATTAAAATGAGGGTTTCAATCGATGAATATTGCACAACTGAACCAACAAAGCAGGCATGGCTAAGTGTTTGCCTAAATTATCCTTTAAACATCATAAAATCACTGAAACAAAAAAGAGAAAGTTTAGCGTTTCCCACTGTTTGGATTTGATTTGGTGCAGAGGACCTTCCGGCCCTTAGCACGTCTACGTTTCAATACAGCTCTCCCACTAGTGGTTCTCATTCTTCTACGGAACCCATGAGTTCGAGCCAATGATTTCCGAGACCTATTCCTCTTTGTTTGACAAAGTGCAGCCTTTCCTGCCCTAACCACCAGGCATCTCCTTCTCTCATTCTTCACCCCATTATTTGAACCAAAATCAGTCCCCAAAGATAACCCTACCACCAAATTTTGAAATTAAAACCCATCGAAGAAATCAGAAATTAACAAAAATGGGAAACTGTGCCGTTACCTGAAAAGGAAGAAGGGAAAGAGAGAGAAGATGATGAAGAAGGGAGAAAGGAGCAGTGAAGAAGGGAAGACTTGTTTGCCGCATTGGAAGAGACGGAAATTCTTCTCCTTGAACCTGTTAAGAGAGTGAGGGAAGCTGAAGGGATGTGGGTTCTTATGGGTTTTGTAGGAAGGCATTGAGGTGATGTTATTACTGGCATTGAAGCCATTGTTTTCGCCTCGGCACTCTGCCTCACTATTTTCTTATCCGGATATCTTCTAGAGCTACACTGCCTCAAAATGGCTTTGGGTAGAGATGGAATGTTATGGGTCGAGTAGAGAGATTGAAGTTCTTGCTTAGCCCAACTAGGGGTTAATTGGACTGGAGGATATTGATTTTCGAAACCCTCCAAGGGCCTAGACCCAAATAAAAGATATAGGCTGTTTTGACTTGAGCCGTTCAGGTAATGACTGCAGCAGCAAATGGTGTCTTCCTGGTTGGGACCTGCTTCTATATACAGCTCTCTTTATCTGACACATTGGGCTACAAAGAACTTCCCTTTTCATCCACAATTGTGCATTCATGGTGGTGCTGAAAGTTGTAATCTAAAATTGCAGAGTGATTGATCTTTTAACCAAAAATAACTGTAAATCTTTGAAGCATCTAGACCCTTGTTGGACAGATTCATCACAATCCTATGTTTGCTGTTGGAGAAATATAAGTAGTTTTCTACTATGCTTTATATATCTCCTTACCTGCATAAGCTATGTCTCCATATACTAACAATAGTCTCGGAATTAAGGAGCAGTTGAATTATGTGTATTCTAAGTTCATCATTAATTAGGAAAACAATAATCTCTGGTGCCAGTAAAGACTAGGCAATATGTTTAGCAATTAATTATTATTGTCTGAAAGATCTGTTCGTGTATAACAAGAATTATACTTGTTTCTTCTAGGGAAAATAGGGTGTTCCAAAAATCACCAATTCCACAAAAAAAAAAAAAGCATCACATAGGATCAAGCAGCAGGAAATAAAGATGGTGCAGTTATACAAATATTCTCCGTCAAAAGCATGCCAACTTTCAGCATAGGCGCCCGAAGACTGAAGTCTACTTGATGCCATGGTCCAAATACTGCAACATATACCAATTATGACCATTCAATGTAGGAAAACTTGTGGCGCTAGAAACAAAATTAAATGAAATAAAAACGAAACTTGAGGCGTGAATCAACACTTTATTTTACCTCTAGTATACAATAAGTCAGTAGTTTTGTATAGGCAGCGAATAGTTACACATCAAAATGTATCCCTTGGTACATATGTTTTTTCAATAATACCTTTCCATAGAAAATTACCTCCTTCAATTTGATACTTTGCAGGGAAAAAATATGTTATTTCAATTATTCCGAAAAATAAAACAAAAATATTATTGCACCACCAAACTCAAGTCCAAAACTATTATTGCACCACATGTCAAGCAAAAACATAGTACAAACTAAGATGTCCTACGAATAGCAATTAAGAAAGCATGTAAAGAAAATTACATAGGGTACAACTTATTAATAGCCCTTGACAGATCCATTTTATTTGTTAAATCTACAGTATACAAAGTACAGTTCATCTGCTATGAATCAATAAGAGTGGATTTGCATCAGGAGCAAGCAATATTTAGTGAAGACAGAAAGCTAACCTTGAAAGAAACTCTCAAGATGGCAGTGGGAATAAAACTAGTAACCAACATAAACTGCAGCATTAACTATGTAACAATCATCATTCTTATCTCCCATTTCTTCTACATACACGCCACTTGAGCATACTAGTCCTCCATCCACAACTTCAACATTCAAAATTTTTCCACTGCATTCAATTGGAAGAATGAGAAGAAAAAAACAAGAGAGACATTTACGAGTTATATAAATATTGCAAAAAAGCAATAGGAGTTTGTAACTGGTTTGATTTACATGGACGTTCTTATTTGGTCCCCAACATTTCTGGAAGGTAAATTTTCAAAATCAATGACATATCACAAACAAAAGTGATTTGTGATGGAAGAATAAGACCAATTGAAGAAAGGCATAGTTAAATTCGCATTAGTAGTTAGAAGATTAGAGAGGTCTCAACATGGGTTAAATTTTACACAGAGTAAGCAATACAATTAGGTCACTGAGCTCATCGGAAACAAGGGTTATTAGCTATTTACTTCATGCTTGGAAAATTATTGATCAGAATTTTGTAAGAGTATATTGGAATGGATATCCTCATACATTAACAACCATAGATGCTCTATATGTTAAAAGTTAATAAATCAGTCAACAAGGATATGTGCTTAAACAAGAACAAGCAATTTGTAAAGGAGATAAAAGAGTTCAAAAATTGAGGCACCAAGTTCCAGAGGTGTGGATACTCACTAAGGAAAAACAGACTTCACCCTCTCAATATCCAATGAGTGTTGAAGAGAATGAGGAACACCTAACTTGATCAGTAATTTCATTTGCTCAAATGAGACCCCAGGTATGGATCCTGCAGGAATTTTATCTCATTACATCTAATGAAACAACTTCAAAAGAGAATTCTTAAATACAGAACGATGCTGGTCTCATGGTTTAAACAACACTAAAGAGAAACAATATAAATTCTAAAATCTTCTAATCTTACTGCACAAAAACTGAACAGCAAACCCATATACCTCTCCTAAATGCAGGAATTGAATTAGAAGAAATAGCATCCCTGCAAGCCCTCATTGCTGCTGATGTGATATCTTGCCTGATTCAATGCAATAATTCATAAAATAAGTGCTTTATCGGATTAAATCAAACCAGAAAAAGTAAAATGGGTGTTTTATATAAGATTAAGAAGAGGAAGAAGAAGACGAACCCATGTTGATCATAACCAACACCCATCTCCACGAAAAGGAGTTTCATCGGTGGGTTCGTGGAGTTGGCGGTCGTGCTTGTGACTGCACTTTGATCTGTTTCCATGGCAGCCGTAGCTCGGATTAGGAGTTGAAATCTAGGACGAGGAGGAAGGTGGAATATAGAGGAGAAAAGCGGAGGCTTCAATGGAAGTGAACCGTATGTTTTGCAAGTGGAGAGAGTTTCAGTAGTAGAAGAAGACAAATTTGAAACCCAGCGGAAACAGATACTCATCTCCTCTCTCACACTGCCCCAACAAAGCTAGGAAATTCGAGTAAATTCATCAAAATTTCCCAGTCAAATTTAGTTGACAAAAAAAAAAAAAACTGTATATGACAGGCCCTTTCATTTCTTATCAGGTTTAAGCTGGCACCAAGCCAAGCCTATGGGTAAAGGTTCGGTCTTTGAGACCAAACCATCTTATATTCATGTCCAACACTCAAATTCAAAGCCTATACGACATAGGTATACTTTTCATGTCGATAACATATGCATGGGGATGACACAGTAATCCCATATCGAATAACTTGGATTTCATATAACTTCAATTGATGGGAGAGTAATCTTTCTTAGGTATTTAATTGGTGGTTATGCATTTGGTATGCTAAAATTCATTTTTTTTTGAAAATTTAACTTTATTGTGAGTTACTTTTCTTCTAAAAAATTGTGATTTTTTTTTTAAATTTTAGTGGAAAAGTAATTTTTCCAATAGTTGGAAAGTTCAACTTTAGGCTTACTAGTATTTTTGCTCTCAAATTTTTTTCAAAAAAATTAATTAAGTTGTTACGAATTATTTGCATTCAATTGAACTTGTGAACTAACAAAATTGATCAAATAAATTCTTTGACTAACATTGATCGGTAGTACTAAACAACAATGTCGACGTGGCTATTAATAAATACCATGTAATCTATCATGCCCTAAAATATAGGGGGTTAATTGAAAATAATTAACTAAAATTTTACCTAGGTTTGATAATTAAGTTGTTAGTGCACTCCTTAGAGATCCTATGTTTTATCCATTCTTTTCCCATTTCTTTTCTTTTTATTTTCAACAAGCTAGGATGAAATTCACTTTAAAATAAATATTAATTGATGTAAAAACATAATAAGAATGGGTAGCAGTTCAATGATTAACACGCCACTTCCCCTTAAAGAACCAAGTTTGAGCTATACTTCACTCAAAGAACATTTTTATTTTTGGCAGCTAGAAGGAAAAATTACATGCCGACCCCTAGAGTTAGAAAACCCTAGGCATTTAGCCATTACTTTCCTAATTACATTAGGATTTTGATTTATTTTTCATCCCAACTAGAATTGCTTCATCTATTCACTATATCTTCTTCTTTTCTATTCTCCCCCTTTTCTTTTTCATCATATTTCACATTATTTTGTTGCTGAACATTTTCTTTGCTTTCTGAATTAAAATCTATTCTTGATTCAAGGAGTTTTTCAATCGGTTTCATAGTCACCATTAGAAACGTTCTTAATCCTTGCCAAGAATCGATAAGTTCAATTCAATTTCAATAATTAATCCCAAATTCTCGTAGTATTTACGTCCAAAGCTAATCTTTCATTTGAATTAATGACTCTTTTAATAATCTTGCTAAAATTCTCGGTAATCTTGATAAATCTTGAAAAAAAACCTTAATCTGTGTATAAATGTCGTTTGAAGAACCCGTTACAAGTGCATCAGACTAGATTTGAACGTGAGCGACGTCATTCAAGATCCTGGTGAAAAGTGTGTGTTCTTTTACAAGCAAATCGGGGCAATCTGTGCCTCAGAATAGGGCCACACACCAGGCACTCGGGTGTATAGGCCACACGTGCGGACCACACGGCCATGTCCCCCTGAAACCTGAGGAGATTCGATTCTCACACACTTAGAACCCTTCACATGGTTGTGACTCCCTTGTACCTTGATTTTGCACATTCCACAAGGCCATAGTTTGTCAGATGGTCGTGTAACCCCTCTACACAGCTTAAGGCATTGCACACGGTCTGGTCACATAGACGTGTGCCCCTATTTTACAATTTTTCCCAAAATTTTTGTAAGCTGTTCAATTTAGTCATTGCATGATCCTAGAACTGATTCTAGTATTTTATCTCTTTCAATTAAGTCTCTAATATTATGGAGAATGTAGAATTCATGATTTGAATGATTAGATTATTACTATATGAGCATGATATGTGATGAATACATGCCTTCTATGTCTGAGTTACTAATTAATTGTTATTATTTTTAGTGAATTACCGGTTTCATGAACAACATGCTTACTGTATTGATAAACCGAATACATGATGAACATATATATTGTTACTGTTAATATAAACACATGTTAAAGATGTTTACTATTTCTGTACTATATTGATGCTCACATGTCATATTGCATTACGTGGGGCAGGATGCTTTGAAAGGAGGAAGTACTGGTACTTTTAACCATAAACATTGGTGGTTTATCCATAAATTACTGGAAACTTTTATCTGCAAATCGTTGTGCATTTACAACCACTAACAATGTATTAACCTGCAAACACTAGTGGTTTATCCATTTTTTTTACTGACAGCTATTATCTACAAACCCATTCTGTATTCACAGCCACTGGCGGCGTAACACTAGTGGTTTATCCATTTTTTATTGGTAGCTATTAAACCCGTTGTGTATTCACAACTACTAGCAGTGTATTAACCTGCAACACTTGTGGTTCAACCACAAATTGGAGTGTCCGAGATATAAGAGTTCTGGGGAACTATTATTGTGGAAAGTAGTAGTGGGGTAGGACTTATCTTTACTGGTAAACTAAACTTGTATTGCATTGCATCACCATGCATAAGCATGATTATTGAATTACCAAAATACTGTTATATCATATGATTATTACTGTACTAAAAACTATTATTATGTATGCTTGATTTACTAGTTTGCACTGATTTTCTTGTGATGGAGCTCACACTGAGCATCACAGCTCACTCCCTCTTTAATTCTCATCCTTTTAGATTATCCACCAGGTTAGGACACGGACACGACATCCGGAGGGTCTCGACTTAGTTTTTTACTCATGCAATTATTTTAGGCTTGTTATTTGATTTGCTCTATTACTCAGTTTTTACTCGGTTTTTATATTGCTTGACATTTAATTTTATTTTAGGACATCGAATTAAGAGTAATTAATTAGCTACGCGTGAACCCAGTTTTTATTAAAATCGTAAATAGATATCATTTTTTCACTGCTACGATATATTTAAAATTTTGAGTAATATATAATTCGATAATTAAGTAAGTTTTCTTCTAAGATAAACAAATGTATTAGAAAAACTATTTTCAAAACTCGAATAGCTTACTAGGTCATTTCAGTGGCTAAAATATTCCAAATTCGGGTCCAAAGTCTAGGCTAATTTGGGAGGTTACATAATCACTAATCGCTGACATATTAGTTCTATGTCATCATTTTAACACCCTCTAACCCGTTTCCATTGCTGAATTAGGGCTAAGGAGAATTATTGTACTATAGGAAACATTTAATCATCATATCATTCAACATGTTATTAATATCATAAATCATCCATACTCATGCATATTGTCCCTAAATCGACCCTTTACTTAGAAGGAAATTGGGACCAATTGAAAATAATTTGAAAAGTTTAGGAAAAAGATATAAAATTTGCAAAACAATGGTCATAAGGCTGTGTGCCTCACGCGGCTGAGACACATGCCCACATCTCAGACTGTGTAACCTTTAAACTAAGGACACACGACTGTGTCCTAGCCTGTAGTCCCACCCCTGCAACTCTCTGCGTAAGGTCATATGGCCATATCACACGCCCGTGTGTCAGGTTGTGTAACTCTCTGAGTTGCCCTAAACATCCGTGTGCCAAGCCATGTGTTAGGTCATGTGACTCACTGACTTGAACCTTAAGAAATGCCCAGATGACACACGGCCATGTCGCCAGGCCGTGTACCTTATGGCGCTAAGTCACACGCCCGTGCGAACCCAAAATTTACCTAAAAACAAGACTTTTCAATCCATTTCATGCATAATATTTCAACCCAATTTAAACACATTTCAAAGGAACCTAAGCATCACCCAATCAACATCAAAATGCCAATTCAATATCCTAATTTAACTAACCAATATGTCATTCAAAGGCACCACATTTCATCAAAACGTTTCTAACCAAAGCAATGCAATTTAGCTACATTTCAAACACAACTTAGTTCTTCTAACTACCATCACATAACAATCACTTAACCATTCACATTTCCACTTCAAACATACCATATAAGGGCTTATATTTCAAGTGCTTAAAATAACCAAAAGACTTTAACCTATCAAAGCACTTAAAATCCATCAAACAAAACTTAAGTTCAAAAGCATATTTGAACCAAAATGACCATTACACTTTCATAAACTATAACTATACAAAATCCTATACATGCCATATAACCAAGATATTCAAAATCTACCAAATTAGTCCTAGAGATAGTGTGATTCTTTAAGCTTGATCCGATCTACCGACAGAAAAAAAAATCTACAAAACAAAGGACAAATAGAGATAAGCTTGCTTAAAGCTTTGTAAGTTCGTAAAATAACAATAGAACTTGCTACAATTTAATTTAACGACACTAATGAATATCGAATAGAAATTTCCAGTTATTCACAATCCACCATAGATAAGAGCTACACATTTCATTACATTAAATTGATCAGATGACTTCGCTTGCCATTTTTAGAATTTACAGAATAACGCTCAATCGAGCTAGATCCAGAGCATTGATCGTTTTGCAATGCTACTCTCACAAGCTGACGAAAGTATACAATGAACGCAGATCCTCAGCCATCACTATGGTTTATTCATCAGAACAAAACATTTAGTTGTTCCAATAGTTCTCGATGCTACTCACACAAGCTGTCAAGAATATGCAACTTATACAGAATATTTAGCCATCGAAACGGTCCATATTTTCAAAATAGAATATTTAATCATCACATCACTTTACATTCCATCCCAATACCGTATCATATTAGTATTTCATAACTTTAAATGTATATAAACTAGAAGTACGAACTTACCAGGCTAATTTGTAATAACAACCAAAGTACAGAGACTACTCCGCTACCTTGTCCTTCCCTCGGTTATCAACACGTTCGTGATCTAAAACAATAATTTCATTTAATTAACTGAATCAATAAAGATTTTAAGTCATTTATGTAATTAAATCCCTTTTTGATAATTTACAAAAATCACCCTAAACTTTCATTTATACTCAATTTAGTCCTTAAGACCTAAACATGCAATTAACCCAATTTTCCCTAGAACCTAATATAACCAATTGATAACTACACCATAACAACATTCACTTGTGAATATTTCTCTTGAAATCCTTGAAAACTTTTACACTTAAACAATTTAATCACTAAACTTTAAAATCACCAAAAACCATTTTACAATATAATCCACCCAAACAATAAAGCTTCATATTCCATCATATACTTCAAGCAATAACTCAACTCATCAATGGCAACATTTATAACATTTAACAGTTTCACAAAATAATCCTCAAAATAGCTAGATTAAGCTAATATGAGTTCAAAAACATAAAAATTACTAAAAACGGGCATCAAAACACTTACCAATTAAGGCTTCAATTGAAAAACTAATGAAAACCCTAGGTTTTCTTGGCTATGCCGTGAGGAAGATGATGAGTTTGCCAAAAATATCATCTTTCTTTAGGTTAAATTAATAAATATACTATGACATTTTTGTAATTTTGACACTTTTCTTAATTAACTTTAATTAACCTATGTTTAAACCCAATTAAGCCATCCACTTATGCAAATCATCACTCAATTCCACTAACTAAATCCCCATGGGTTATATTACCCTTTTATCCCCTTTAGTTTAACCACTCAACTATTTCACATTTTACGATTCAGTCTTTTTTACTTATTAAACTATCTAAACGATAAAATTTTCCAATCACAATTTAATATGACCTTAAAAACCTCGTAATTATATTAATTAAATAATATTTACGAGTTTTTACATCAAAATTATGGTCTTGAAACCATATTTCTGACACAACAGAAACATAGGCAGTTACAATCACCAACGATGATGATATGAAACTACCTCGTCAGCAAACAATGCTAACATGGCATTTGCTAACGACCACGCTAGCGAAATCGTTAACTACTAATGATTAGCATTAATCAAATGACCTATTCGATCAATTTTGTTAGTTTAGAATCCAATTGGGTGCAAAAAGTTCGCAAAAGCTTAATTGATCTTTTTGACAAAGTTCAATGGCCAAAAATACCATTAAGCCTAAAATTTAGAAAAAAAAATTTCTTTTTATTTGTTTTCATTATTTTTATGAAATATTTTTCATCACTAAATTGTAGTTTAAATACTATTTAATTAAATTTCAAATCATATATATCATATATATAATATAACAAGATACATACTTTATATTTGCGTTGAATGGCGCTCTCTCAATTTTTATCTATTTTTATATTTTTATTTTTCAAATATAATTAAATAAATAATTTTTTATATAGTTTAAATGTAATGGATAAGTTTTTTTTTATTTTGTTTTATTTAAATAATCATTTATCTTAAACATAAAAATATAGAAAATTTTGAATTTTGAAAAGATAATAAACCTAAAACGCTTTAAAAAATCATTTTTGTGGTAATTATGGAGAGTATTTTATACCTCTTTTGTGAATGCCCTATAGGATTTAGGGTTTTTGTTTACCGGTTTGTTCTTTAGGATTTGAGCTTTGTATTCAAGGTTTTGTGTGATGGACGTTTAGTACATTTAGGTTAATTTTCTCCATAGACCGATTTGTTCTTTAGGGTTTTGTGTGATGGACGTTTAGTACATTTAGGTTAATTTTTTTTCATATTGTACTCTTATTTGTTTACTCATTTAGTAAAAGTCAAAACCTTATTTTCTCGTGGTCTTTGATGGTTTTCGACATAAAATATTTGTGCTCATTCTTCTTCACTTTTATTATATTATTTTTTATAAGAGTTGATCCCTAACAAACTGGTATTAGAGCCTGATTCAATTTTCACAGATCGATTCGTTAGGTGACGCAACAACGATTTTGGATATCAAGAAGTTCGAAGAAATACGAATTTCAATTTCTGCCAGTTTCAGATAATTACAAAGGTAGCTGATGTGGCCGAGGAAAAGGGTGATAATTCGTTACTTTCCACATAATCCAATTGAAGGTGGAGTCATGTCACATGTTAGGTATGTGCCTAATTTAGTGAAGAATCTTATCCCCTTTTTTTATCTTTAAGACTCGAGTGGCTCGCAGAGGGTTACAATCAGATGGAGAGAGTCTCTCATGTTTAGGTACTACTATCCCTTGTTGCATTATACAATTTTGATTTGAAGACTAAGAGTTTTTCAATTTCGAAGTTTGAGCACGGTTTAGACTTGGTTGACATTCTGTAAAATTCAAGTTTGACCCGTGATGGGGCATGAAAAAGGAGGCATGGTAAAAACAAGTTAAGGTGAAGACTTGTGGGGTGTGCCTCGTATTCTTATCTCAGTTAAACTCTACTATCTTTTCCCAGTTAAATGCTAATTATTCTAGAGATATTTTAGTATGATTAGAACTATAATATTAGCCTATTTAATGGGGTCTTGAATCCTTATTTTGAGATGCCAATAAAAAAAGAGCTTTTCTTTGAGGGCGATAATATGTAGCTACTTATGAGTTTTGGTGAGAGTTTCATGATAATAATGGAGAGTATTTTATACCTCTTTTGTGAGTGCCACATGAGATTTAGGTTTTTTGTTTATCGATTTACTCTTTGAGATTTTGAGCTTCGTATTCGGGGTTTTGGGTAATGTACATTTAGTACATTTAGGTTAGTTTTCTCCATATTGTATTCTTTTTTTTTACCAATTTAGTGAAAAGTTGAAGTCTCATTTACCTGTGGTTTTTCCCTCTTTAAGGGTTTTTCACGTAAAATATTTGTGTTCATTCTTTTCCGCTTTTATTATATCATTGTGTATATGAGTCAATCCCCAACAAACTAGTATCAGAGTTTAATTCAGCTTTTGCATATCAACTCGTTTGGTGACACAAAAATGATTTTAGATATCAAGAAGTTCGACGGATCACGAATTTCAATTCCTGACAGTTTTAAATAATTACGGAGGTAGCTGATTTGGTTGAAGACAAGGGTGATGATTCGTTGCTCTCCACATAATCCAGTTGAAGGTGGAGTCATGTAAAATGTTAAGCATGTGCCTAATTTAGATAAGAATCTCATCCCCCTTTTTTAGTCTTTAAGATTCAAGTGGTTCATAGAATGTTTGAGGCAAGGTTGGTCGTAGAGGGTTACAGTCAGGTGGAGAGAGTCTCTCCTGTTCAGGTATTACTGGCCCTTGGTGTATTATACATTTTTTATTTGAAGACTGAGAGCTTTTCAATTTCTAAGTTCGAGCATGATTTAAACTTGGTTAACATTCTACAAAATTTGAGTTTGGCCCGTGACGGGGCATGGAAAATGATGCGTGATAAATACGAGTCAATATGAAGATTTGTGGGGTTTAGCTCATATTCTTATCCCAGTTAAACTCTACTATCCTTTCCTAGTTAAACTCTAATTATTCTAGGGATATTTTAGTATGATTATAAGTTTAGTTTTAGCCTATTTAAAGGGGCATTATATCCTTATTTTGAGATGCTAATCAAAAAAAGAAAAACTTTTCTTTGAGGGCGACAATATTAGCCGCATATGAGTTTTGGTGAGAGTTTCGTGGTAATTATAGAGATTATTTTATACCCTTTTAATAAGTGCCCTATGAGATTTAGGGTTTTTGTTTACCGATTTGCTCTTTGGGATTTTGAGATTTGTATTCAGGGTTTTGGGTAATGTATGTTTAGTACATTTAGGTTCACTTTCCTACTGATATTATGTTATTACCATTTCACAAATTTGATATTATTCTGGGAATAGATTGGTTAACTTTACATGATGCTGTATTGAACTGCAGCTTGAAACAAATTGATTTGATATGTCAGAATGGTGAAACAATTGCAATTGAGTTCGATAGATCTGATTATGCCGCTAAATTCATTTCAGCAATCTTCGATCAGAAATTGATCAAAAAAGAGTGTGAGACATTTTTGGCATATATGCTTGATACTCGAGAATCGGGATCGAACATTGATTAGGTACTAATTGTTAATGAGTTTAATAATATGTTTCTAGAAGAATTGTCGGGGATTACCCGCCAGGGTAGGAAGTTAAATTTGTAATTGATTTAGTGTTAGAGACTACTCTAATATCTATTGCACCGTATCGAATGGCACCTGCTGAATTAAAAGAACTTAAAGCATAGTTGCAGGAGTTGTCTGATAAAGGTTTTATTCGACCGAGTGTATGTCCTTGTGGTGCACCAGTATTATTCGTGAAAAGGAAAGATAGTTCGATGAGATTGTGTATTGATTATGGGCAATTGAATAAGGTTACTATAAAGAATAAATATCCGTTACCCCGTATTGATGACATGTTCGACCAGTTTTCTCGAAAATAGATATCAGATTTGACTACTATCATCTGCAAGTTAAAGATATTGATGTGCCAAAAACTGCTTTCCAAACCTGTTACGATTACTATGAGTTTCTAGTAATGCCTTTCAGATAAAGTAACGCCCCTGCTCCGTTTATGGATTTGATTAATTGGGTTTTTCAACCTCATCTAGATAGATTTGTAGTGGTGTTTATTGATGATATACTGATCTACTGAATCCAAATATGCTTAGCATTTGAAAATTATACTACAGACTTTGCGTGAGAAACAATTGTATGCAAAATTAAGTAAATGTGAGTTCTGGATTAGAGAGGTTGGATTTCTTGGCCATGTGATTTCTGCAAACGATATCCAAGCTCATTCGAGCAAGATTTCTGCCATTTTAAATTGGAAAGCTTCAAAGAATGTCTTTGAGATGCGTAGTTTTCTAGGCCTAACTGGTTATTACAAATGATTTGTTAAGAATTTCTTGATAATTATTTTACCAATGAAAAAGCTGCTGCAGAAAAATGTTGATTTTTTGTTGGATAAGTGTCAATAGAATTTTGATCAATTGAAAGCTTAATTGAAAACAAGCTCTAGTACTGACTCAAGCTAAATCTAGAAATGAATATGTTGTTTACAGTGATACCTCGCTCAGTGGGTTAGGTTGTGTGCTGATGCAATACGGAAAGGTTATAGCTTATGCTTCTCGACAACTTAAACCACACGAGAGAAATTACTCGACACATGACTTAGAATTGGTCGAAATTGTTTCACTTTAAAGATTTGGTGACATTACCTGTACGGCGAGGGATGTCATGTTTACACAAATCACAAAAGCCTAAAATACTTGATGGCTCAAAAAGAATTGAATTTGAGACAACGTATATGGCTCGAGTTGCTGAAAGATTATAATATGATGATTGGTTATCACTCGAGCAAGGTTGATGTCGTAGCTGATGCATTAAGTCAGAATTCTTTATTTGCACTAAGAGCGTTGAACGCTCAGTTGACCTAAAATCATGACGGTTTTGTGTTGGTTGAGTTGAAAGTTAAACTATTGTTTCTTCAAAAAATTCGGGAGTTGCAAAATGATTTTTTGAAATTACTAGTTAAACAAAAACAGATTCAGAATGATCAGTTTACTGAATTCAGTGTTGGAAATGATAATATTTTGTACTTTCACAATTGACTGTGTGCGCTGAATGATCCAGAATTAAAATGAGACATTTTATCTTAGGCTCACAGTAGTACATGCTCTATTCATCCATGTAGTACTAAAATGTTCTACAACTTGAAACAGATGTACTGGTGGCCAGGAATAAAACGAGAGATTTATGAATTTGTAGCTAAATGTCTGGTATGTCAGCCAGTTAAACCTGAACATCAGGTTTCGTTTAGGTTATAACAGCCTGTTATGATTCCAGAGTGGAAATGAGAGCATGGCACGATGAATTTTGTATTTGGATTACCTTTGACGACGAGGAAGAAAGACTCAATCTAGGCGATTGTTGGTAGATTAACGGAATCAACTCATTTTATTCCGGTCAGAACAAATTATTTGAATGAAAAGTTAGCCGAGTTATATGTATCTAAGATTTTCAAATTGCATGGAGTGCCATTGTCCATTATCTCTGATCGGGACTCGAAATTCACCTCAAGATTCAGGGGTAAACTTTACGAGGCTTTGGGTACTAAACTTAATTTCAATACAACATTTCATCTACAGACAGACAGACATGTGGAATGGGTAATTTAGATTCTAGAAGACAGGTTGCCATGTTGTATTATCGACTTTGAAGGAAGTTGGGAAAAATATTTACCATTGGCCGAATTTGCCTATAATAACAACTATCAGTCCAGTACTAAAATGGCACCGGTTGAAGCTTTGTATGGACGAAAATGTATAAATCTGTTATACTGGTTAGAATTTAGCAACAGTAAGTTAGTTGGGATAGATTTAATTTGAGACATTGAAGATACAGTCCGCGTTATCCATGATCATTTGAAAGTCGCCTCTGATCATCAAAAATCATATGCATATTTGAAAAGAAAAGATATCAAATTCTAGACCGGGGACAAAGTGTTTTTGAAATATTCTCTATGGAGAAAAGTATTACGATTTGGCAGAAAAGGGAAACTTAGTTTAAGGCTTATTGGGTCATATGAGATCATCAAGAGAATTGGTCCAGTAGCTTACAGATTGACATTACCTCTTAAACTCGAAAAGATACATAATGTTTTTCAGTTTTCGATGCTGAGACGGTATAGGTTAGATCCTTCACATATGATTTCTCCCAGCGAGATTGAATTACTGCTAGATCTTTCGTATTCAGAGGAACCGATAGTGATATTATCTCGAGAGGTAAAAAAAACTTAGAAATATTATTTACGATGTCATTAGAGTGTTGTATTAAATTTTGGTATGGAAATTTTAGTGTTTGGATGCTTAATTAAGGTAAAATGACTAAATAGAAAAAATCGTAAAAGTAGGTCGCTATTGATTTTTATTGATTAAAAGGTTTAGATAACATTATTTAAGGGACTTAAATAGCAACTAGGCCATAATAAGTTAGCTTGGATAATTAGTGCTTCATATTTAGCGATTTATATGTTAAAATATTAATTAGAATATAATAAAACTTAAAGAAAAGCCATCACCTTTTCATTCTTCTTCTTCCACTGATTTTTTCACCATTTTTAAAAGAAAGAAAAGCTTCAAACCTTCAAGGATATTTGACCCTTGCATATGAGTATTTTCGAGACCCATTTTTTTTGTAAATTTTAAGATTTTTAGATTGTTGTAGCTTAATTTAACTAGCTGAAAGACTATTTTTAAAATTGTTAAAGTTTTGAAATGTTCCCATTATTGTTTTTAAAGTTTTTTTTGGATGTTAATGGTTGGTTTTGAAGCTTGATGTTGAAAAAGGACTATTTTATAAAGTGAATTTAGATAGTTTAGAGTTTAGGGGCTAAAATGATAATATGATAACTTTTGCATGAAATTCTTGTAATTTTAGTTACTTGTGAGCTGTAAAGGGATGAAAATGAATTCAGCTTGAAGTTTTTGGGCTTAACTATGAAAAATAAGCTTGTTACGGTTTTATAAACTAAATTGAATAAAATACAAAACTTTAGGAAAATTGTGAAAGTGATAATAAGAGGTCATATGCATTAAATTAGATGTTATCAGGTATTTGGAACTAATAAATTTAAATGATTTACCATATAAATCAAGAAAAGGATCAACTAGTAGATAACTGAGGAAGAAGAAAAATAACAGATTAGTCACTGACCTTTCTTCTATTGTTGTTATTCCCTAGTAAGTTCATACAGTATAGTTCTTTATATTTCATAATACTTATGTTTGAATTGTATAATTGAAATGTTTGAATATAAATTTAGATTTTATAATTGATACAAAGGTGAGAAAAAGGACTTGATAGAGAAATAATACACTGTTACATGTTTTGAGCCCAAATGAACTTGAGATAGGATACAATTGGCATGCCAATAGGGTTATATCGTGCGATGTACAGATTTGATATGAGATGAGATGATGACAGGTGATATGTTTATATGTTCACTGAATGTGTCGGAATCCTACATTTGTTGCGAATTACCGAGTTATATTTATAATGCTTCAGGTGTGTTTCTGGGTGAGGATGTGAAGCCTATAGGCTTGCCACTTAGTTCCAAGGCGTGTTCTTGGATGAATTAGCTCGTTTGAGCATTCTAGCGTGTTTTGGGTGGATAAACGAGTATTCATATTTGTTCATAATAGTTCATCGGGTTGAATTCTTGTTGTTAATAGACTTAATGGTTGGTAATTGGTTTAAAATGTGATAAATCATAGATGAATGATCTAGAAACTTTTTTATGCTTGCTGGCACAATAACTTGATATGGTTATACAAAGTTATAGGTTTTGAATTCGATGAACTCACCTTTTGATATGAATTGTGGTAATAGGTTAAAATGTTTAGTTAACTATTTTGTTGTTTTTAAATGAAGAAATTAAGTTAAGTTATATTGATTCCAACTTATGAACTTACTAAGCTCAATTGAAGCTTACTCTGTTTCGTTTTCTTGTTTTCTGTAGTTATCGTTTTACAAAGCTAGACGATCGGATCAACTTGAAGATCACACTATCTGACCATCTTTTGGTAGATTGTGAAAATGTTTTATTTTGGGTATGTGGCATCTAATAGGGGTGAGATTATGTAAATGTGTTTGTAATTGTACTTGTATATGGTATTTATAAAGTATGTTCAGATGATGGAATTTTAATATAGTAGCTTATGGTTTGAAATGATGACTTTAAAAGTGATTGATGAGTATGGAAATGTGATAAACTAACATGAAATTTTGGCATGTTTGGTCATGGTGTGTGATATTCAAATAGGTAAGATTGTGTTGGTGAATATAGTTTAAAAGCTTGATTATTGAATTAAATGTCTGAGTATGGTATGTGAAGTAGTTTTGGTATCCAATTTAGAAGTTATGGATTTGGCATTCTTTATCACTATTAGATGAATGGATAATGTATTTGGTTTGTGTATTGATTGTTTTGGTGTCAAATATATAGATGGAATTTTTGGCATTTTGGTGATTCAAATGGCATTTGGATAGTCATGTTCGAATTTGGTATGAATTGGGAAATACTTTGGTACTGATTACTTTTTGTGACAGTGCCTTGAGGCATATTGGTTAGTATTAGGAAAATGATATGTTCTAGTATGCTTTTGGTATATTACGAGGTGTAAAACCATATCTCGACTATGGCAACCAATGGAGTCCATTGGGACAGTAAACACGGGTTATATGTTGTAATGCCATAGCTTGGCTATGGCAGCATAGAGAGTCTGCTGGCATAGTAAACACGAGAAGTCCGTCAGGAAATTAAACATGGAACCTGATGAGTAACACCATAGCTCTACTATGGCAGCATATGTAGTTCGCCGGGACAATAAAGATAGGGTAGTCCTCCAGGACAACAAACACAGGGTGGATTGCCATGATGAAAATTGGGGGAAAGCATGTATATGGAAAAGAATTGGAAGAAAAATGTAAGTATTGGCAAAATGATAGTGAGCCAGTGGATTATTGAGGAATCCATCAAAAATGGAAAATTAAGTAGTAAAGGAATCACCCCGCCAAAATAATAATCAAAGAAACCGTAGGCATATGTGTGGTAACTAACATGCCATCAAATGTAGTACTTAATTTGGGTCAATTCTGCACTTAAGGAGTTTTTTCCTAAGCTATTTTTTTAATTTAAATTTTCATTAATTAGGCATTAGGATTAAAAGTTAATAAAAATAAGTGTTTTTAACACATTTTATAGGTGTTGTGACCCAATAAGTTGAAACGGGCCTTAGGTTGTGCTAATATGTTCAATTGAGTGTGTAGGATGAAGATATAAATGCCCAATTGACATAGAAGAGAGGGACGAGTGATGTACAAGCTTCTCAGGACGTCAAAGCACGAAATGAATGACCAAGGCTAGAACTGCATGTCGTGTCGTGCCACACAAAGGTGTGGCACGAAACATCTCGACGTCCTTGACCGCCTCCTAACGTACTAACATCCAAAGTGTGAATACTACTACAAAATATATGGAATTGAGGCGGTGTCCTCAAGCATATGGGTTAGGTTGTATTATAGTTTGTTTACAATGAAACACTTGGTAAGTATTTTGAGGATCGTACCCAAGGGATTGTAGTTTAGGGAAAACTACTATTAAGCCAATTATCAGAAATAATTACTAATCTACTTGAGTCACAAATTAGTATTGTTAATATCGAAGCAAGATTATAATAATATTAATAAACTAAATAAATTAAAATAATCCTAAATTTACTCTTAAGTTCATGTATCGACTTTTTCTCCTAACCCTTATTTCGACTATGCGAGTTCCTTTAGCCTAAATCCAATTATTTTACCTAACTAACTATTGATATAGGGTTTTATTCAACCAACTAGTCATCAACCTAGTTGCGCCTCTCGATGTCCAACTAACCTAATGAATCGCCAAGAATTACTTATCTCTCGACCACACAGTCCAAACTGGATTGGGGTAAGGTTTTCACGGATAGGCAATACCGATTTTGGGTTCATTCCCACCTATATAAATTTCTAGGGTTGTCAAGCCTAGGGTTTTAGGTTCTTTCTTTCCCAACCAACTGATTCATTACGGAAATCTATCTTTCAATCAACTAATTAGGTTAAAACAATATAAACATGCGAAATATGAATAAAGCATAAATTGATTCTAATCTTTACACAAACATTCGACAAACAATGTTAAAGAAAGAGATATAAAGAATAGAATAAGTAAAAGATATGCTCATGGATTTATCAATGATAGTGTGGCTCTGGAACAATCTCCACTCGCGAAAGCCTCACTTCAGAATAGGATCTTCCGATTACAAGAACATAAAATACCCTAAGTGAAAACTTAGAACAAAATAAAAAACCTAAGAATAATTTATGTCTCCCTAAAATTGTCTATTTAAACTTATTACAATGGCCTTTATGTAGGCTAAACACGGAATATTAAAGTGCTAAATTATCCTTGAAATCCTTAGAGTTTGACTAGGAGAAATACTCCTAATTTCCTTAAAAAAACGCAAATATCTCATGTAGAGACTTTTTGGGCTATACAGGGGCGGTGTTACAACACAAGCCCGCAGTGTTGCAACATCAGGTCCAGTGTCATGACACCAAAGGTAGTTTTTTCTCCAAGACTTTGTTTTTGCTTTTGTCTTCGATGTTGCGACATTGGTGTCTTGATGTCGTGACACAGACATCAGTTTTGGCTCGAATATGCATCTTTGGCTCTCCATTTGTCCTACAAGGTCGTGTAATCTTATTTAGATATATAAAATATAATAAAAACCAATAAAAAGCATAAATTACTACTTTAAGCATGAAAACCTAAATATATACTAAGATGCTTTGATTTAACTATTAAACAAGCTAAAGTTATGTGTAAAAAGGATTTAAATAATAGTATAATTCATGGCAGATCAGTCATGCCCAAGTATTTTAGTGTTATTTTCGTCTGCACAATCAAATTTATACGAAGACCTAGGATGTACCAAAGACCTAATTTGGGTTTCCGACATCTTTATAAATAAGACATTAGGGGATTGATGTAACTAAGTCGTCCTAGATGCCTTCAAAAACCCTATTAGTTTAGGAGTAGATTTAGATTGTTTTCTTTTCAGCTTTTCAATACTTCTTTTTTTTTCTCTCGAAATCAATTTTGATTCTAGAGTTTATTTATTTATTTCAAGTATTCAATTTATTTTATTTTTCATTCGATTTAATTCTTTATTCTGATCAAGAGATTTGCAACTCCATTCCTCATTCGATATTCAATCCACGATTATTCAAATCTCTTTTCTCTTCCTCATCAATCATGATCTTACATGATTTATTCAATCGAAGTTGAGATTATGAATAATATGAGTGGCTAAATCCATTATGGGAGATTAAAAAGTGGATGGGGATGTGATTAACAAAGGATTTAGAGTTTCCCGAGAGGGATTAGTTGGTATGAATACGAGTACTTAAACTACTAGGATTGACAACCCTAGGAAGTTATCATAGGCAAGACAAGGTCGAGAGATAAGTCATAATTTATCCTGGTTAAGAAAATGAGGTCGAGAGATAAGTGAGTATCAACCAATCGATTAGTTAATTAGAGGCCGGATATAATATTTGGTTAATCGGTAGCTAATCCACCTCAAAACTCTAATCCAAAGTTAGTTACAAACCCTGAAGCGAGTTAATCTTCCTGATTGGTATATTGATTTAGTTGATTTTTTTATTTTTCATATTTTTTTATTTTTATCTCATTAACTTATTTTATGGTTTATCATAATATAAGAATTAATCAGTACTATTTAAACTTATTATTGTAAAAAGGTTTTCGTAGTTTATTTCATCCTCCCTTAGGTATGATCCTCAGAATACTTCCAAAGTATTTCGTTGTACTAAAGTATATTACAATTTGACTCGTGCTTTTGAGAACACTGTCGTTCTTAATTCTTATATTTTTGGTGTTATATTTAACTATAAATGGTAACTCGTTCATAGGCGGTCAAGCTGTTGGCACCATTGCCGGGGAGGTTTCGGCAATAATCTTGAAAATAATTTTTTACAATTAATAAGATAAGTATGAATGGCAAAACCTATAGATTAGAGATTTTCATGGGTCATGTCGGGCCCAACCAAAATTTTAGGCCTGTTTCTTAGGCCTAGGCCTGGCCCGAAAAATGTGTCTAAAATTTTACCCGAGCTTGGCTCGGATAACAATGCTAAAACCTGGGTCTGGCCCGGCCATATTAATTTTTTAAATATATATAATACATCAAAAATACAAAAAACACTAAAACAAATTTAAAACAAATTTAAAAAAATATGTATACTTAAATAACGCTAAGATAAGTGCAACCTAACAAGCAAATGCCTCTAAAATAGTAACAAAGTTAACAATAAAACAAGATTTATACAATACCCAAACAATAACAACAAAATAGTAGCAAAATAATAGAAAAATGGTAGCAAAATAGTGAAAAAAATAAGAAAATAACAACAAAACAGTAAAAAAAATAAAACAATAAAAAATAGCATTTTTTTGCATACTCGAGTCAGGTCGAACTGGGCTCCGGCCAAAAATGCCTTACTTGAGGCCTGACTTGTTTTCTAAATGGATCTTATTTTTTTACTAAAACCCATTTTTTGGGAATATATTTTTATCCAAACCCTCCCACTTTTCAGGTGGGGGCTCGACCCATGAACAGGTCTACTATAGATATAATTTTTAAATTTATTTATTTATTTATATTTTCTTTTCAGGTCGTTTATAACCCAAAGCTCCAGCACTCTAATTGAACAGTACCCAAATCCAGAACAAATACTTAGACACAACTGACACAACCATTTTAAAGGTTATGCATGTTTATGGAAAACTAAGGTTTAAGTTAAAAATACTGAGTTTAACCCATGATTTTGGTTGTCATGCTTAGCATCCAAGAGAATGGAAGCTCTACCGTTCAAAAAAGCTAAGTTGATAAGGTGAAGAAGTATCAAGTAAGTTTTTGTACTTCATATCTGAAATGCTGGGTGGCTTGTACAATTCTTGATGACGTAAGAACTCAGCTGATTGTGAGTGATAAGTATGCATAAAATTTTTTAATGTATGGGCATCCACTAAGGCGGTTCAATATGCATGAAATATTTAGGGTATTATGTTTAAAATGGTAGCATACTTCATATGGGTATGTAACTATATGCATGATTATAATAGTGGGATACGGAAAGGAAAGTTTGACAGTTTAGATGAAGTTAGGATTTGGGAATGGGAATTTTTGTTAGATACCGTCATATAATGTTGATGTGTGCAAACCATGACATGCGAAGCTCTGGGCCTTATGGAGGGACATTGCAGTTTTTGAGCATTAAGGCTAGGACTGGCAAAATTGATGAATGGATGGAGGGATAGGGAAAATGGAATTCCGTAAAAATTTTGTTCTCCGAGATTACTGGAAGGAAACCATGATGTACAAAGCTTCGGGCCTTGCGGGGGGACCCTTTGGTTTTCGAGCATCAATGTGAAATGTGAAATAGGTCCTTCGAGATAACACTGTAATGACGATATTTAGGTTCCATAGAGCAACACCGCGACGGTGGTTAATAGGCTTTATGTGACGGCCCAAAGTTGACCCTAGTCGAAAAGTGGTTTCGGGACCACGAAACCGAGTCTTATAAATAATTAAAAGTTATATTTTGTGTTTATGATGTGAGTAATTGCATGTGTGAAAGTTTCATGCATTAATTTGATCATCTTTATGTGAATTTTTTTATATGGACTTATATGAAACTTTGTTGGAAAGTGAGAGGCTAATTTACAATGGTCTAATAGTACATGCATTGAAAGGAGTGGTTTTGCATGTCAATTTACCCATGTTAAATATAGTGGCCGGCCAAGGAAAGAATATGCTCCACTAATTCAAAAATTAAAATAATTTTGTATTAACAAATGATTTAATAATTGAAATAAAAGGAATTAAATAAAAGAGAAGAAGGAGGATGGTGTTCATCTTCTTCTAATACCTCCCTCAAGCCGAAACAAGGAGAAAAAAAAAGGAAGGGGAAAACTTACCTAGAGCAATTCGGCATTCATCTTTAGCTATTAGGAGGTAAGCTTTGAATTTGTTGATTTGGCTTTATAATATGCTAAGTTAAATGGTGGATGCACTCTTGGTAATGTCAAGAAAGTTGAGATTTCTTATGGTGAATTGAGCAATATGCCAAATGATTAAGTGTTGGAATTAGGGGTTATCTCATGTTGTATGGAACAATGGGAGAGTGACTAGAATGGGGTAAAGATTTTTGGATGAGTGGCTTAGAGGAGCCTAGTACATTCGGTCAAAGATTGAGCCTATATAGAATGTAAATTTCTTCCTCTATGATTATGTTCCTTGCATGTTAAATGGTTCTTGATAGGACCAAAGGATTGATCAATAGGCATTAAAAGGCTAAATGTGTGAATTTAAGGTATAAGAACCTATAGGTAATTACATAGGTAATGTTGGAAATTAATGTAGTGTATTCGGCCATGTAGAGTATATCCTAGAGATATTATGTTTAATTCTCTATAATCGGCTAAATGAGTGATAATGGGTTATAATGTTGAATTGAATTATATGTATAAGTGGTTAGCAAAGTGATTAAACTACCGAATTTAATTAGTAAATGTGTTCTAAGCTTGATGAATTTTGAGATGCGATTGGGAGTAAATTTGTCATGAGCATACTTTGTTAATAATAAATATGATAAATGTATATATATATAGCTGAATGTGATATGTGTGAATTATATGTTAAATCAAGGCTTGGTAAGCTAGCTATTAAGGTGAAATGCTAATGTTAGTATTTGATTTGGTAATAATCTGTTTGGGGACAGCAGCAGTAAGGTGATTTTGGAAAATCGCCATAAATTATAGGAGTTGAATTAGAAGCTGAGTGAATTATGTCATTAAATCTTGAAGAGTCTATTTTCTTACAAAAGAAACTATAAAAACAAAAGAGTTACCGATCTTGAGATATTTGAAGCATTGTGGGGCTGAGTCATAATGACTGCTGGATTCCCTGTTCTGTTTTTAGAAAATCATTATAAATTGTACAAAAATGATTATAAGATAAAATTTATATGCTTAGACTCCTTAATGAGTCTAGTTTCTAATGAGATCAAATACAACACATTTTGAATTCTGTAAAGTGAGAAATTGGATTCGTAGTGAAGAGTGGTCAGAATAGTCAAACAGTGAACAGGGGAAACTTTAAGAAAAATCTGGTATTGATTGGCCAAGCCTAAAATGCTGAAAATTTTATGGATGGAAGATATACGAGTCTATATTCAGGGAAAATTAACGGCAAGTGATTTGGAGTTTAGTAGCTCCAGTTATAAGTAATTTAGTAACTACTGCTCAGGAAAACAGCTCGTAGTGAATATGTGATTTTGTTGTAAACATTAATGAAAGTTTGCCGATGAATTATTTATTGATTAATATAAAGCTTACTATAATCTATGTGTGTGAAAGTCGGATCAATATATATATTATTCTGAAAGTAATACTTGAATAGTCGATTAATGACTATTTTAAATTTTGTTGAACTTAAGCTCAAGAGCAAAGGGGAACTAGATCCGATAAAGGGAAGGAAAAAGTAATTGAATAGCCGTTGAAGTTGTTCGACGACATTTGAGGTAAGTCTTCGAGTAATGACCCTATTTGAATTATATTGAAATGAATAGTCATACTATGACGGATAGTCGAATGTGCTTAGAGACTTTGTTATAAAGCCAATTGAAATTATGCTCTTTGTGTGTGGCTACCGAGCCGAAATTGAAAGGTTTAATAAATGTTTTGTGTTTGAGCCTTAGTAACGAAGAAATGATATGGATGTGTTATGATTATTGATATTTGTGTGCATGAGCATTGGAATATATCCGGGCTAAAACCCGAAGGCAATTATGCGAGTTGATATATCCGGGCTAAGACCCGAAGGCAATTATGCGAGTTGATATATCCGGGCTAAGACCCGAAGGCAATTATGCGAGTTGATATATCCGGGCTAAGACCCGAAGGCAATTATGCGAGTTGATATATCCGGGCTAAGACCCGAAGGCAATTATGCGAGTTGATATATCCGGGCTAAGACCCGAAGGCAATTATGCGAGATGATATATCCGGGCTAAGACCCGAAGGCAATTATGCAAGTTGATATGTCCGGGTTAAGACCCGAAGGCAACTGTGTTTGCGGCTGTATTCGGTTAAATACCGAAGAAACTTGGGTTTGAATGTGAGCGTTTTGTGCTGTAACTAATTCAATAAATATGCTCAACCAACCCGAACGATAAGGTATGTTTGCATGTGCATTGGAAAAGTCGATTCGTTTTAAATAGTATTCGTGCGATCGGCTAACGAATTTTCGACTTTTAGAAAGGTTGATACCTTGTGTATATATGTTGATGAAGTATGATTATGAGAATGTGTGTTATTAAAGTGACTTAGTTAGCTATGTGAATGTAATACTGTAGTCAAAGCCGATTTCATTACTTGAGACTTACTAAGCTTAAAATGCTTACCCGGTTGCTTTGGCTCTCTGTTTTATAGATTTTGTTCGTTAGCTATCGGACTCGGGATCAGCGAAGTCGAAGTCATCTACACTATCAAGCTCTTTTGGTACTCTTTTAGTTGAACTCTGGATATGGCATGTATAGGACTACCCCCTGTTGTTTAAGTTCTTTTGTGATGTATGTGTGTAAAGCCATGCGAAAATGGCTTGTAGAAGTGGAGTATGGCATTAGACCATTTGTGTTTATGTATGTATATATATGGTTTCACGATGTGACTATGGTTTGAAATGGAAGTGTTGGGCTAATGATCAGCCATTGGAATGGCTAAATATGATCACATGTGGACCTATGTATGGCAAAACCCTAGTTGGTCCATGGTAACCACAAAATAGGTAAAGTTTACCTTGAAAACAGATTTTGACAGCAACAGTGGTGTAGAATTGAAAAATCACATAAATTCGTAGGAGTGGCATTAAATAGTGAATAAATTATGTAATCGAACCTTGACGAACCTACTTTCATATGGAAGTAACGAAACAATCATATGAACAGTACAGAAAGAGATATTCGGGTTCTTGTGGAACAGGGCCAGAACAGTTTCTGGATTCACTGTTCCGCCTTTGGAAATTCACTATAAATTGACCAGAGATAATTAGGGGTCATACCATATATGTATGGATTCCTCTCTGAGTCTAGTTTCCATAGAAACAAACGCCATCAGTATTGAAGCTCTTTGCAGAGAGATATCCCAGTCGTAATGGGAAAAGGTCAGTGTAGTCGACCCCTGTAGCATGGGAGACTTTGACTAATAAACTGTACTAATTGGCCTGACCAAAAATTCTAGAAAAAAATCCATAGGTGGGGACATGAGTCTAGTTTCAGGGAAAAATCACAAAACTGATTTTTGAGTTGTGAAACTCAAGATATGATTTTTGAAGCGACTAGTACTCAGACTGGGCAGTGTCTGGAAAAAAAAAAAGAAAATTTTTTTTCAGAGTTTGTTAACATCTCGTGTCCGACTCCGGTGTCGGTCTCGGGTTCGGGGTGTTACACTTTATGGGGGACACGGTGGTTAATAGGCTTTATGGGGTGACACCTCTAAAGAGGTCTAACATGTAAGACTATATCTTGGCTATGACATCCAGTATAGTCCATCGAGACAATAAACACAGGGATTATGAGGTGTAAGACCATATTTTGGCTATGGGAACCAGTGGTGTAACATCTCGTTTTTTAATGGTGTCAAAAATAGTGGTTTTAAGACCACAATTTCTACTAGTATGTTAGTGTTTTATTAATTATTTATCATTTATAGGGTTATTACATGATCGTATTAAAATTTGGTTAAGAAATTTTATTGATTTGATAGTTAATTAAGTAAAATAGGCTAAATCGTAAAAGCTACAAAAGTTAATCACTAATAGTTTATTTGTGTCTAATGGTAATAAAAATATTAAATGAAGGTTTTGAAGGGGAAATAAACCCTCTTGGAAGTGTAATGGACGGTTAGGTGATGGGTTTGGGTGAAATTTAATTTTAAAACCAAGGTCAAAAAGGTAATTTAATAAATTCTCTAAAAACAAAACGTAACAAAAATGTTATCAACTTTATTTTCTCTTCATCATCACCGAAATTGAAGGAAACTCCATTGTTAAAC